>NW_007056368.1:29479-142607 GCF_000164805.1 Carlito syrichta | reverse complement strand
GTGGGATTAACAGTAGTCAATATCTGTCTGGGGACGGGGAAACACCCCTTATCAACAGGGTGCCTGAACAAACGTATTTGTATACCTAACCCTTTCTGTACCCCACAATATCAAAATAAAAAATATTGATTAAAAAAAAGAAAAAAAAAAGGTGGCCTCATGCTTAATTAATTGTTTATTTTAAAAAATGCTTTTGAACCAGGAATGAGACAAGGTCTCAGCAAACATTTGAAGTGTATCACTCAGCTTGCTAAAAATAAGTTTCTTAATGTCATCAAAGCACTAACCCTAATTGTAACCATGAACCATACTCAACACTTTTATCCATACTTTAAGGATCAGTATATTTGAAAAGTATCAATTGTTCCATTTCTATATTTAACAGTCAAATGAGAATTGATTTTATAATTATCTCTAAAAATATGGAAAAGAAAATTGGAAAATAAGTCTGAGGTGACAATCTGACAATTAACCAGACTGTTGCGCCTCACTACTGTTGTATATGACTAATTTGGTTTTCAACTATATGCAAGTGGATTTTGGACTCAGTAGAAAGTTTCCAGCCCTATCGACACAAGCAATTCAACATTTTGTTTTCACTTAAGGCATCTTTCTCCCAGCATTCTCTATTTCAAGATAGAGGAAACATATTTGGAAATCAGGCATAAACTTTAGGTAATTATCTTTTTACATCCCCTTTTTCCCCCTCTTGCTTGTTGTTTTGGGGTCTCAGTCTGTCGCCCAAGCTGGAGTATAGTGACATGATCCTGGCTTACTGCAGCCTCAAACCCCTGGGTACAAGTGATCATCTCACCTCAGCCTCCTGAGTAGCTGGGACTATAGTCATGCACCACCACACTCAGATAATTTGTGGTTTTTTGTAGAGATGAGATCTCCTGTTTTAGCACTTGCTATCCTGTTCTCTCTGCCAGAAAACCTCTTGTACCAGCTATTTTCTGAGCTTACTTGCTCTTCTACAATCTGATCAAATATTACCTTAATAAAATAAGAACTATCCCCTCAAGCCTAGATGCCCAATGTCTCCTACACCCTTAACTCACTCTGTTTTTCCTAGTACTATCACCATCAATTGTGTATTTACTTGTATATTGTCAATTTCTCCCAATTGTACTAGAAGTCTCATGAAGGCACAGATTTTGTCTATTTTGCCCCCTTCCAGCATTCCCAGTGCCTAGAACACATAAGAGGTATAAAATAAGTGTTTGTTAAACAAAGAAATAAATGTAAATTCTAGAGTGTTTATCACATGCAACTGACATTTTTCTGCAGCTGATCTAACCACTGCTTTGCCTCTGTAAACTTCAACTGCCTTTAGAAATACTAGATACAATAACAGTAACAATACAAAAGTAAATGTTAGAAGAAAGTTTCATCAGTAAACTGTGCAGGAAAATGTAGAGTGAAAGGCCAGATAAGTGTGTTGATCCCAGACTGAAATGTCCTAGTAAGTTGTTTTCCTATGGAAATATTTCCTTCCATTAAAAATTTCAGTTGGGCACAATGCTTTGGAAAAGATAGCATGTGTAAATATAGAACTGAGATTGTAATAGATTACTTCACCATCCTCCTATGCTAGTATTTAGAGCGTCTTGTTGTCGGATTCAGAGCATGAGGTTTTTATTCAAACAGGTCTGGGTGGATCATGGCTCTGCCACTTGCTGGGTCTATGACTCTGAGCAGGATGTTTAAGTTCTCTGAGTTGTTTCATCTGAAAAGCAGAGTAAAATGAACCTGATAGGAACAATATCCCTCTTCCTGGTTCTCTAAATGAAAAGTATCCTTAGCCAACAAGAGGCTCAAGACAGAAATTACATGTCACCCTTTACACCTTCCTCTTTCCTGGTGCCCCCCACCTCCGACATCCAACCCATCAATCAACCTTTCCAAATTCACATTGCTAACATCTCTCGATTCCTTTCATCTCTCCCCATTCACTCTGCCATCTGCCTTTTGTGTGGTTCAGGCCACCACAAACTATCTCACCTGGATTATTACCACAGCCTCTTAGCTGATTTTCATTGCAGTTTTCCCAGCACCATTTACTTTCTGTTCCCCAAATAGCAGAAAGAAGGATCATTCTAAAACACACTCTTGTGATCTATTGCACAGCATGGTGACTATAGTTAATAATAGTATACTGTGTATTTCAAAATAGCTAAAAGAATGGATTTTAAATGTTCTCGCCACACCAAGACATGAGAAGCCTATGACATGGTTAGCCTGATCGGACCATTCCACAATATATATCTCTTGATAAATCACATTGTAATCCATAAATATATGCAATTATTATATTTCAATTAAAAATTTTAACATTTAAAACTTAAAAAAAATGTTGTTAGAGCAACCTCCTCAGGTCCCCTCCCACTGAGGGAGATTTCTGTCCTGTAAATAAATTCTGCTTTCAACCAGGCTCCGTGGCTCAGCCTGTAATCCCGTGGCTTTGGATGGCTGAGGTGAGTGGATTGCCTGATCCCACGGGTTCAAGACCCACCTGGGCAGTGAGACCTCATCTCTACAATAAATCAAAAAATCAGCTGGGTGCGGTAGTGTATGCCTGTAATTCCGGCTACTTGGAAGGCTGAGGTGGAAGGATCGCCAGAGCCCAGCAGGTCGAAGCTGCGGTGGCCGGGAGCGACCACTGCACTCCAGTCTGGGCGACAGAGTGAGACTCCAACTCAAGAAAAAATAAATAAATAAAATAAAATAAAATAAATCCTGCTTTCAAAAAAAAATTTTTAATTTAAAAAATGTTTTAAATAGACAAAAACATGAAAACACGTGGCAGACATTAGCCTCTTCCCTTGGCTGCCTGATATTCCTGTCTTTTTGTTTTGGTGGGAGAAGTCTACCTCTTACAAATTTGGTAAGGGGGGTGGTGGAGGGTAAGTCCTCACTATTGCCGTCGATGGTTGGCAGACATTGTACCTCCAAACCCTCTGGCAGCTAATGTATGGGTCTGTGATCTAGGTGTGGCCAATCAGACATTCATTAAAAAAAATATGAGTGGGGCTCAGTGACTCAGGCTGTAATCCCAGCCCATTGGGGGGCCTAGGCAACTGGATTGCCTGAGTCTGCAGCTTCGACCAGCCTGGGCAACTTGGAGACGTATCTCTACAATAAATAATAAAAACAAATTAGCTGGTTTGGGAGCTGGCCAGGGAAGCCCATATGAAAGTTAGGATCAAGGTGGGCTGTGGATGCTGGGACCACTAGGATGTGTTCAGGATCTGTTGGCCCATTTCCTCTTCCCTTTTTTGCTATTTGGCACATCTCATGAGAAGGAACTTTGATGATCTAAGCATGAAGCTCTGAATGTATGACAGGCATGGTTAACTTTAGGAGTTCATTGTTCCTGTTTCTCACAGACTGCGGTTTTGGCTTTAAACTCAACATAGTTCAAACTCAGTTCACATTTGGGAGCCTTGGATATGATAGAAGCTTTATTATAAGATTTAAAAAGTATATTGGTAGAAATAGTATATACATATAAAGTGCTGTTTCAACTTTAATAATATAGATAATTATTTAGGATTACCAGAAATGGCTCAGCACAAACTTTGGGCTGGGCCGCATTCCTGAGAGCCCAGCATGCACCTTGGACTGGGCTGCATTCTTTTAAACCAGTTTCAGCTACGACTGGTGTAGGATCTTTTCTACTTATTATAAGAATTAAATCTGTTTTATTCATAGAAAGTATCCTAGGGTAGGCTCAGCTTATGTCAAAGAATTATGTTAGTTCAAGCATAATTAAATATGGTATTTTTAGGAATTAGGAATTTTTATAGAAGTTAAGATAGATATTTAGGATTTTAGAATAGCCATTTTCTTTAGAGATTGCAATCAATTGTTCTTAGAAACAGCCCGGCGTGATCTTTGGACTGGACTACATACTTCAGGAACTGGTTTGAGTTATAATTAAGAGTTTCTATAGTGTAGGTAGAATTAGCATAGAATAGAAGGTATTGGGATTTAAGTTAGTCATTAGGTGCTGTGTATGCATAACCTTTAGAAGTAATTGGTTATTAGAATATTATGATGTTAGAATTATTGTATTGCTTTTGAGGAACATTAACCAAGCATAAAAAACAGTGAGATAATTTTGCAATTGTTCTTCCTCATGCTTGAAGAAACATCTGGTGGGTGGGGGACGCCCCTCATCCACCTAGCTTTGTGTGCACATGAAAGTCTTGTGATTTAACCCATGAAAATTTAGGATAAAAGGCTGATAAAATTTAGGATAAATTTAGGATAAAAGGTTTGTCCCATTAAATAGCTTCTGCACTAGACAGAGTCCAGTCTCTTTCTTTCTCCCCCCCTTTCTTTCTTTCTTTTAACATCTATTCCTGATAACAGAATCGCTGATGCCACCACATCTTTCCAGGGACCCCCAAATCATGCAGGGGCTGGCCACCTGCAACTGGCACCCAACGTGGGGGCCCTGGAAAGGTGAGATTTTTCTCATTTCAGGATGAATAGTATCTTACCTAGGGTGCTGCAGAACCCTCTGTAGAGACAGAGTAAGTACGGGTAAGGATTGAATTTTTGATGCCAGAGCCACCACGGGCCAGAGCGTGTCTAAGGAACGTAAAATGTTCATCAGTATCTTAATAAATACTTTGTCTAAATGTGGAGCTAAGGTTTCTTTTTCTAATCTAGCTCGTTCTACACTTTGTGCAAAAGCACTGTCCTTGGTTTCCTGAAGAAGGGACAGTGAGTATGGACACCTGGATTAAAGTTGGGGAGGAGTTATGGTTGTATTGTTCTCATAATGGGCCTGAAAAGGTACCACCCAATGCCTTTTCTTTATGGAACTTAATTAAAGATGCTTTAGATACACAGCATGATTTTGAGAAATTTCCATCACAGAAAACCGCCATTGATGATGAAGAAGATGAAGATCCTTTTCTTTTTGCTGCCACCTCTGCACCTCCTGAGTATGATGACAAATTGTCCCCACAGGACACAGCTGGTCTGGAGGAGGAGGCTGCTAAGTATCATGAGAATGTGCCTATTGTTAACTCCTTGCCTCCACTCAAACCGGTTTCTCCTTCTAATGCTAAGGTCACAAAATGTAATACAGCCCCTACTTTTTTTTTTTTTTGAATGCAGGCTGCATGAGCTGAGGCAGAAAAGGAGGGAGATTTCAGCTTTATGGCTTGCTTCTCTGTACAGTTTTAGGTGGATAGCAGTGGGGTAGATGGTAAAATATCATGAGCAGAAATATCCTAATAATGTTACTGTACCTCTTTCTAAGGTTTTCCTTTAAAAGTGGAGAATACTAAAATAAAGCCTGGACTTAGTTACAATTTTCCTTTTCTTATAGGAATGCAGGGAGCTGGAGCAATAATAAGGAAAAGTATATAAATAAAAAAAGTAAAATAAATAATATGTCATATAAGCAATATATATAAGCAATATATAAATAATATAAGTAATATAAGCAAAGTAAATAAGTAATATGTTACTAATGTAAGTAATATAAGTGAAATAAGTAATATAAGCAATATGTGTAAGCAATATATGTAATAGAAGTAATATGAGTAATATAAGTAATATAAGCAAAAGTATATAATTAATAAGCAAAACAATATGTCATTACAGTCTTGCTTTAACTGTGGTCAAGTCAGACACGTTAACATAGATTATCCAGCTAATCGAGGTATGGCTGGTATACACAGTACACCGTCATCACCTACTGGGGCTAATCGACAAAAAGCCTTGTGTCCCAAATGCCAAAAAGTCTTTCATTGGGTTAGAAAATGCCAATCTAAGTTTTACAAAAAGGGCACTCCTTTAATTCCACAACAACTTATCCTGGCTCAGGGAAACTTCCAGAAGGGCCAGCCCTGGCCCCAATAACAATAGGGACAGCTTCCACCATGAACCTGTTCATTCCTTTTGCTCCATCAAAGAGATTATCTGAGCCACCCCAGGGAGCACAGGACTGGACTTGTACTCCTCCACCACAACAATAGTAACTCTGGACATTCCTGTGACCCCAATTCCTATGGGAGTAAAGGGCCCTCTCCCGGAAGGAATAGTGGACATAATACTAGGCAGAAGTTCCTTGTCTTTACAAGGAATTTCCACTATTCCTGGAGTGGTGGATTCGGATTACCCAGGAGAAATCCAGGGGCTTGTTGCTCCCCCTAGCAAAAACAGTGCAGTTTAACAAAGGTCAGAGAATAGCCCAGTTGCTGGTCCTGCCTTTTCATAAAGCAGATAAAACTTTAACTAACCTGCCTAGAGGTGACTCTGGATTTGGTTCTAGTGATGTTACCTTTTGGGTTCTGAAAGTTACTGATTCTAGACCTTTTAAAGATTTATATATATAAGGAATCAAAATTAAAGGTTTATTAGACAATGGAGCTGACATTGCCTGTATTGTCAGGAAAGATTGGTCCACCTCATGGCCAACTCATATGGCTCCTTTGGGACTCATAGGCATTGGTCAAGCACCCTCAGTAACCAAAAGTTCACAGACCTTCAAATGGACAGATAATGAGACTTCAGGAACCTTTTGCCCGTATGTTATTCCATCTATCTCCTTTACCTTATGGGGAAGAGACATTCTCTCACAAATGGGCATGCTTTTGTATAGCACTATGATAAAGTCTCAGCACAAATGCTGCAAATGGGCTGTGATCCCTTTAAGGGACTTGGTAAAGACGGATATGGAATACCCAAACCTGTGTGAGTGAATGAAGAAACAGACAGAGCTGGCATTGGCTATTCAAATTTATCCTAGGGGTCATTGTTCCCGAAACTGCCGACCCTATAATCTGAAAAGACGACAAACCTGTTTGGGTGGAAGAATGCCCCATACCCTCGGAGAAACTTAAGGCAGGTAAAGAACTAGTCCAGCAACAGCTGGAGGCCAGCCGTATAGAGCCTTCAGTAGCCCATGGAATACCCCTATTTTGATTATTAAGAAAAAATCTGATAAATGGAGACTTTTACAGGATTTAAGAGCTATCAACGCCACTATGGAATCCATGAGGGCATTGCAGCCTGGACTACCATCTCAAGCTGCTATACCTGTTAACTTTAATATTATTGATTTAATATCATTGATTTACAGGACTGTTTCTTTACTGTACCTTTAAGCTCAGAAGACTGTAAAGGGTTTGCATTTAGCTTACCATATCATAATTTAATACAGCCGTTTCAAAAAATTAAGAGGAAAGTCTTTCCACAAGGTATGAAAAACAGTCCTACCTTGTGCCAGAAATATGTGGATGCCACTTTGCAAGGTATTAGAAGCCAATATCCTAATCTCTATTTAGTCCATCACATGGATGATATTTTGCTGGTCCACGAAAATCATGCCTCTTTACATGAGATCCTTAATGAAACTGTGGTTGCTCTCACTGATTGTGGTTTGAAAATTTCTCCTGAAAAGTTTTAAACTAATCCTCCTTTCACATAGCTTGGTCGTGTGTTAAACATACAAACAGTGAGTCATCAACCTTTGCAGTTAGGAAAAGATCATTTGGTAACCTTAAATGATTTCCAAAAACCATTGGGAAACATTAATTGGATTAGACCTTACTTATATATTACCACATCAGATTTAAAACCTTTATTCAATATTTCACAGGGAGATTCTTCTCGAAACTCTAAGAGAAGTCTAACACCGGAGGTTAGAGAAGCCTTGTCTCTTGTGGAAAAGGCTATTGAGTCTCAAAGGGTTAAAAGATTAAAATACCATCTACCTTGGTACTTAATTATTCTGGCCACTCTCCATACTCCCACAGGGTGTCTGTGGCGTAAGGGACTGATGGAATGGCTCCATCTGCCAGTAGCATCTAAGAAAATATTGGTTTTTTACCCTTATTTAGTAGTTTTGCTTGTAACCAAGGGGAGACAAAGAAGTGTTCAATTGTTTGGACATGATGTATGCAGTATAATTGTTCCTTATGATAAATTTCTATTTCAGACTTTATTTGAAACTAGTGACAAGTGGCAAGTAGCATTAACTGATTACAAAGGACAAATTCTAATCCACTTACCTCAAAGTCCTCTGTTACACTTTGTGAGACAAAATCCTATAATTTTTCCTTGCAACTGTTCCTCAGTCCCCCTTGAGGGGGTAGCTTTGGTGTTTACTGATGGTTAGTCTAATGGTAAAGCCATGGTAGTTATTAATAATGAATCTCATGTGCTGAACACCTCTGAATCCTCAGCCCAGAAGACAGAGCTGAGGGCAGTTTTGTATGCCTTTGCTGCCCTGGAATTTTCCAAATTTAATTAATACACTGATTCTTCTATGTTGTGGGATTGTTTCCTCATATCAAAACAGCTTCCATTCTGACCAACAAAACTACAATTCTGGAACTATTAACTCAATTACAGCTACTAATTAATAATAGAAAGGAAAAATTCTTTGTGGGCCATATTAGGTCTCATACTGGTCTTCTGGGACCTCTACACCAAAGCAATCAATTGACTGATGCCCTGACTAAGCCTGCTGTGTGTGCAATAGTAGAGGCTGAGACAGTTATTCAGATTCAACTTTCTCATCAAATTCATCACCAAAATGCTACTGCTTTATGTTATCGGTTTCGTTTACCTAGGGAAACGGCTAGAAAAATCATAAAGAATTGTCCGGCTTGTCCCACTTGTTTTCCAGCCCCCGGAGGAGTTAACCCTCGAGGACTAAAACCAAATGTGCTATGGCAAATGGATGTGACTCACTTTCCCAGTTAAAAAATTGTCTTATTTACATGATACTGTGGATACATTTTCTCATGTTATTTTAGCTTCAGCAAGAACTGGAAAAGCCTACAAGGACGTGACACAACATTTATTCTTTTGCTTTTCACAGCTAGGAATGCCTAAACAATTGAAAACTGACAACAGTCCTGCATATACATCCAAATGTTTCCAGCAATTTTGCTCCCAATTTAACATTTCTCATTCCACAGGAATTCCCTACAATCCACAAGGTCAAGCCATAGTTGAGAGAGTTCACCAAACTTTAAAAAATCAAATAATTAAATTACAATAGGGGGAGTTCAAGTATAGTTCTCCTCACCATATCTTAAATCATGCCTTATTTCTTGTTAACCATTTAAATTTGGACTCTTCAGTCTATTCAGCTATGGCTAGACATTGGAATCCAGAAGGAGGTATGAAACCTCCGGTAAAATGGAAGGATCTCCTTACAGGAAAATGGGAGGACCCGCTTTATTTCATGCTGAAGTTAATCATGTTACTAATCATAATTTTTATTACAAAGGGCATTCTCAATTCCTCTCTATTTGTTTTCATAATTCTGCTTCTAATATACCGGGCTTCTTGCTTAATGTTCACCTTTAAGTCTCTGAGTACAGAAAGCCCTTATCAGGACAATATCAAGGATGGTTGGTGGCTGGAAATGTTAATGCCTGGAGAAACCGACCATAGTCATGTGACTAGAGCTTCACCACCTCTCAGCATACCTGCTTACCCCTTCAATGATATGGAAAAGTACTGGTCACTCGTCCAGTGAGATACTGGCTTCCCAAAATGGAGAGGCTGTGTTTATAATTCTAAGGTAGACTGTTCCATACCAGAAGAAAGATTTTATATTAGTGACTGGGGCTTCAATAACTCTACACTTGTTGCAGCTAGATATCACTCTAATGGATGGGTGCCTCCAGTTCTATCCATTAAATATGGTGTTCGGCAAGTGATACAACCACATCTATGGAGAGCCCTTGATGTCCTCCAACCAGTTAGCTTTTATCGACCTGTTGGGCAGACTCAGCAATACCATGTCTGGGCGTGTTTACAATCCCCTTATGTGTTTCTTGTTTGGAACGAGTATCAAACTGCTAGAATTGGATATCGTAACAATGTTTATAAGGTATCTTGTGTTAAGTACATTTTGACCAATTGTTTAATTGATGCTTTTTACGAAGGTTTTGTTATTCTTAAGCAGCCACCTTATCTGATGATTCCTGTACATTAGTCATCTCGTTGGTATGATGAATATGGCTTACAGACATTGTATGAGGTTAATGCTTTTTTGGAAAGACAGAAAAGATTTGTAGCCACTTTGATTTTAGGAATTACAGCATTAATAGCTATTGCTACTTTGGTAACAATTTCAGCTGTAGCTCTATCTAAGGAAGTTCATTCAGCTGCCTTTGCTGATCAGTTATCTGAGAATGTTTCTATTGCATTAGCTACTCAGGAGATTATAGATAGAAAGTTAGAAAGTAAAGTTAATTCCTTGGAGGAGGTAGTATTAGCAGTAGGACAGGAATTTGTAACCTTAAAGATAAAATGGCTCTCTGATGTCACTCTGAGTTTAAGTGGATTTGCCTCACTCCTTTGGAGGTACCTAAGTCTGTCCATACTTGGGACAAGACAAAGAATCATATTCTTGGAATTTGGATTCATTCAAATTTGAGTATAGACCTTACGAGATTACATCAAGAGATCAGGATATAACTGTTGCTGAAAAACAGTTTCGATTCACTGAACTGGCTAGTTCTATATTTAATAATTTTTCATCAATCATCAACCAAAAGTCATTGATGTCTATACTCATTAATGTGGGAAATTGCAGGACAGTGATTCTTGTGTTGCTATGCCTGCTTCCAATTATTTTCAGAGTACTGAAGAGAAGTATTTCTCAGTTCAACACCGAGTTTTATGGGTTTGTGCTAAAAAATAAAAAAGGAGATGTTGGGAGCCGGCCACGGAGGGCCACCTGAACGTTAGGGATCAAGGTAGGCTGTGGACCCTTAGACCACTAGGATGTGTTTAGGAGCTGTTGGCCCATTTCCTCTTTCTTGTTTTGCTATTTGGCACATCTCATCAGAATGAACTTTGATGATGTAAGCATGAAACTCTGAATGAACAACAGGCATGGTTAACTTTAGGAGTTCATTGTTCCCATTTCTCACAGATGGTGGTTTCAGCTTTAAACTTAACATAGTTCAAACTCAGTTCACATTTGGGAGTCTTTGATATGATACAAGCTTCATTATAAAATTTAAAATGTATATTTGTAGAAATAGTATATACATATGAAGTGCTGTTTCAACTTTGTAATATAGATAATTATTTAGGATTACCAGAAATGGCTCAGCATAAACTTTGGGCTGGGCCACATTCCTGAGAGCCCAGTGAGTACTTTGGAGCAGGCTGCATTCTTTTAAACTGGTTTTAGCTATGACTGGTGTAGGGTCTTTTCTACTTATTATAAGAATTAAATCTGTTTAATTCATGGAAAGTATCCTAGGGTAGACTCATCTTATGCCAAGGAATCATGTTAGTTCAAGCATAATTAAATATGGTATTTTAGGAATTAGGAATTTTTATAGAATTTAAGATAGATATTTAGGATTTTAAAATAGCCATTTTGTTTAGATATTGCAATCAATTGTTCTTAGAAACAGCCCAGTATGATCTCTGGACTGGGCCACATTCTTCAGGAACTGGTTTGAGCTATAATTAAGAGTTTCTATAGTGTAGGTAGAATTAGCATAGAATAGAAAGGTATTAGGATTTAAGTTAGTCATTAGGTGTTGTGTATGCATAAGCTTTAGAATTTATTATTAGAATATTATGATGTTAGACTTGTTGTATTGCCTTGAGGAACATTAACCAAGCATAAGGAACAGTGAGATAACTTGGGGATTGTTCTTCCTAATGCTTGAGGAAACATCTGGTGGCTGGGGGATGCCCCTCATCCACCTAGCTTTCTGTTCACATGAAAGTCTTGTGATTTAACCCATGAAAATTTAGGATAAAATGCTTATGGTTTGACCCATTAAATGGCTTCTGCACTAGACAGAGTCCAGTCTTTTTCTTTCTCCCCAATTTCTTTCCTTCTTTCTTTCTTTCTTTCTTTCTTTCTTTCTTTCTTTCTTTCTTTCTTTCTTTCTTTCTTTCTTTTAATATCTATCCCTCCTAACAGAATTGCTGATGCTGCCATGTTTTTCCAGCGACCCTCAAATCCTGCAGGGGCTGACCCCCCCAAGTTGAGTACGTTAGCAGGTGCCAGTACTTCCAGCTACGTGGAAGGCTGGGGTGGAAAGATTGTCAGATCCCAGCAGGTCGAGCCTGGGATGGCTGTCAGCATGCCACTGCATTCCAGTTTGGGCTACGTAATGAGACTCTGACTAAAAAAATCTGAATATTGAACAAGTGATACCAAGCTACAGGGACATTTTGGAAACAATTGACAGGGTGGTGGTGGCATCCATGAGAATCCTTTGGTGCTGGTGGTGGTGCCTGTCACAGAACCATGTCCCTTTGCAGAGCCCTGTGGGATGGCGCCTGGTGCCAGGCCTTCTTTGGTCCATGTCTGTTTTCCAAGCCTTGTTCTCTAGCCCTCCTGATATGGCCAGTACTAGTCATTAAATTCCACATTGTCCATGTTAATTACTCATGCTTGTAACCAAAAGCACTGACTGGCACATCAGGAAACATCCACTTCCCCCAATCCCTCCAAGCCCACCTACACTCCCAGTGACGTCCTGTTAACCACCTCTTCTCAACCTTAGCATTACTCTGGGATTCAAGTCCCTCTTACCTCTCCTCCTCATCTTATACTTTAGCTGTATTCATGCTTCTGTGGTTGAGCTAGCATGACACATTCTGTCTTGCTTCTGATTCATGCACAATCTGTGTTCTCTCTTTCTAAGACCCTCCCTTGTAAGCCCTACCCAACACCCTCCATCCATCTCTCACTCGGTTCATGTCTTCTTGTCTTTTGGATCTCAGCTTCAAATTCCTTCAGAAAGCTTTTTCTTTTCTTTTCTTTTTTATTTTAAAGATGTGGAGTACAATTCAGGATTAGGCATACAAACGTTGATTATGCAGGTACATTTGAGGTGTGCCCCTCCCTCCCCTAGCAGTTTCCACCAGCTGCCAATCTCACCCCCACTTCCCTGGCAGTTTCTCACTACTACCAATTCCAGAAAGTTTTTCTTGAACATTTTGTTCCTGTGTTTCCCTCTCTCTGATGCAAAAGGGCTCTTTTCAACTAGCAGGGGACATGCCCATGGGCAGCTCTACAACTGTAGAATTATAGCTTCCCAAATGAGAGCTTTGGTTGGAAGAATCCTCAGGCAGGAGCTCAACTTTCTAGTAAGAGGCAGTGGTTGTCTAACTGTGATCCTGTGTGCACCTGAAGAGTTCTTTGACCTTCCACCTGTGTCCTCTTGTGGGGTACTTCCCTCAGATTGATTGCTCGTATCTAGCTATTTTATTTAGAAAACAATGTTTTAAATGCTTTATAGAGGTATGGTCTTGCTGTGTTGCCCAGGTTGGTCTCGAATCCCGGGACTCAAAAGATTCTCCCAGTTTGACCTCCCAAACGACACCATCCCATAGGGCTCTGCAAAAGGACGCTGTGGTGTGACAGGCATCACCACCAGTACCACAGAATTCTCACAGATGCCACCACCACCCTGTCAGAGGTTTGCAAAATGTCCTGTAGCTTGGTATCACTTGTCCCATATTCATATTTTTCTTTCTGAGTCAGAGTCTCACTACATTTTCCAAGCCCTGTTCTGGATGCATGTATTCATTCATTTCTTCAACTAGTATTTATTGAGCAACTTTTGTATATCATGTATGATTTAATACAGCTTTTTGATCACAATAATGACCAAAACAAAAAAATCCCTGAGAACTGTTGGTGTATATTCTAATTGTGGGTGAAAATCTATAAAAAACAAACAAACAAAAATACAGAATATGTCAGATGGTGAAAGGCCTGATGGAGAAAATTAAAACAGGGAAGGTGTATAGCCAGGAGTGTTGGGAATAGTGAACATGTCATATTGATGAGATGACATGATCAGAGACCCAGAGGAAATAAAGGAGACAATAACATGAGTATCTGGAAAAACATGCCAGGCAGAGGACACAGTCTGTGTCTTCAGGATGAAACATGTTTCTTGCTTTGGAAAAACAGCAAGAGGGTTGGTATGGCAGGAGCCAAGAGAGAAAGGAAGGATAGGAAAAGGGGTATGCTAATGGGGGATAAAGAGAGTCTCAATGCAGTTGGAGGGACTACTTCTTTTACTATGAAAGAAAACGGAAGTAATTGGAGTATTTTCAGCAGAGGTATTTATGACTGACCGAAATGATCTGGCTATCCAGTGGCGAACAGAGAATAGGGACACAGAGGCCTTGCAAGGCAAAAAGCAATGGTGGCTTGTACAGAGGTGGTAGCAGAGCCGATGGCAAGAAATCTTTGGAATCTGGATCTCCCTTTTTTTTTTTTAGACTATGTGTCAGGATTTGCTGATAGATGATAAGAAAAGGATTCAAGGATGATTAAAGTTTTGGGCCCAAGCAACTGGAAGGATGGAATTTCCATTCTCTAATTTGGGGAACACATTTGGAGATACACATGTGGAGCAGGTTATAATCAAGGGTTTGGATTTTGACATGGGATATGTAATTTTTTAATCAATATTTTTTATGTTGATATTGTGGGGGTACAGTTTAGAGTTAGGTATACAAATATTCTTCATTCAGGTACCCTTGTTGATAAAGGATGTCTCCCTGTTCCCAGACAGATATTGATTACTGTTAATCCCACCTCCCTTCTCCTTCCTCCCATAGTTTCCCACCACTGTCAGTCTTTTTTTATAGTATTATGGTGGATGTTCAAGGTCCACTATATGAGTGAGAACATGTGATACTCAGATCTTTGTTGCTGTGAGAGATCACTCAGTATTATTGACTCTAGGGCCATCCAGGTTGCTGCAAAATTCATGATTTTGTTCTTTTTTATGGCTGCATAGTATTCTATCATGTATATGTACCGCATTTTTTTAAATCCAGTCCCCTTTTGATGGACAGCATGGTTGGTTCCAGGTTCTTGCTATTGCGAACAATGCTGAGAAAAACATTCGTGTGCAGGTGTCTTTTTGATAGAGTGATTTGAGTTCTTCAGAGTATATTCTCAGTAGGGGGATTGCAGGGTCATATGGGAGGTTGATGTTTAGAGCTTTTAAGAATTGCCACACTGCTTTCCACAGAGGTTGCACTAGTTTACACTCCCACCAACAGTGTAAAAGTGTTCCCTTTTCACCACACTCTCTGCAGCAACTGTTGTTTTTTGAGTTATTGATAATTGCCATTCTGACTGGAGTTAGGTGGTATCGCAGTGTGGTTTTGATTTGCATCTCCCTGATGATTAGTGAGGTTGAACATTTCTTCATGTGTTTGTTGGCTGCTTGGATGCTTCCTTTGTGAAGTGCCTGTTCAGATCTTTTGCCCATTTTATAATGGGGTTGTTTGTTTTTTTCTTTTCAGCACATTTGAATTCCTTGTAGAACCAAGATGTTAAGCCTTTGTCAGACCTGGAGTTGGCAAATACTTTTTCCCAGTCTGTAGGCTGTCTCCCTGCTCTCTTGATGGTTTCTTTGACTTTGCAGAAGCTTGTCAATTTAATGAGGTCCCACTTGTCTATGTTATCTCTTATGGCCTGTGGGTTTCAGGTTTTGTTCAGGTATTGGATGCCAGTTCCAATTTCCATGAGGGTATGTCCTTCATTTTCTAAGGTTCTTATAGTTTGAGGTTTTACATTTAGGTCTCTGATCCATTTGGAGTTAATTTTTGTGTATGGGGATAGATAGGGATCCTGTTTCAGTCTTCTACATGTGGTCAGCCAGTTTTCCCAGCACCATTTACTGAATAGGTTCTCCTCTCCCCAGTGGTAGGTGGTAGAGGCTTTATCGAAGATGAGTTGGTTGAGAAATTGAGGTTTTGCTTCTGGAATCTCAATTCTATTCCATTGATCTATATGCCTGTTCCTATACCAGTACCAAGCTGTTTTGCTGACTGTAGCTTTATAGAAAAGCTTGAAGTCTGGTAATGTGATACTGCCTACTTTGGTTTTTTTGCTGAGTATTGTTCTGTCTATTCTTGGTCATTTGTGTTTCCATATAAATTCCTGTGGTTTTTTTTTCTAGGTCTGAGAAGAATGTTGCTGGTAATTTGATGGGTATTGCATTGAATCTGTAGATTGCCTTAGGTAAGATGGACATCTTTACAATGTTGATTCTTCCAACCTATGTGCATGGGATATTTTTCCACTTGTTTGTGTCATCTTTGATTTCTTTGAGCAGAGTTTTGTAGTTTTCATTGTAAAGGTCTTTCATGTCTCTGGTTAGGAAGATGCCAAGGTATTTCATTTTTTGTGGCTATTGTGAATGGAATTGTGCTTTTTATTTGGCTTTCTCTTTTGTTTATTATTGGTGTAAAGAAATGTGATTGTCTTTTGCACATTTATTTTATATCTTGAGACTTTGCCAAAGGCCTTTATCAGTGTAAGGAGAATTTTGACAGATTCTCTTGGGGTTTCAAGGTACACAACCATGTCATCTGCAAAGAGAGATAACTTGACTTCCTCTTTTCCTATTTGGATACCCCTGATTGCCTTGTCTTCTCTGATTGCTCTAGCCAGGACTTCCAATACTATATTGAACAGGAGGGGTGAGAGTGGGCATCCTTGTCCTGTTCCAGTTTTCAGGGGAAATGGTTCCAATTTCTGTCCATTTAGGAGTATACTGGCTGTGGGTTTCTCATAAATGGGTTTTACTATTTTGAGGTGTGTTCCCCGTATGCCTAGACGTTTGAGGGTTTTTATCAAGAACGGGTGCTTTATTTTATCAAAAGTTTTTCTGCATCTAATAATAAAATTATGTAATTTTTTCTTTTGACATCTGTTGATGTATTTAATTACATTTATGGTTTTACAAATGTTGAACCAGTCTTGCATCCCAGGGATGAAGCCTACTTGTTCATGATGGATGATTTTTTTTTTTTTTTGAGTTGGAGTTACTGTGTTGCCCAGAGGCTGGAGTGCAGTGGCACACTCATGGTCACCCCAAAATTTACATACTGGGTTCCAGTGATCCTTCCACAGCAGCCCTCCAAGTAGCCGGACTAGAGGTATACACTACCACACCTGGCTAATTTTTGATTTATTGTAGAGACAAGGTCTCATCAAGTTGTCTGGGCTGGTCTTGAACCCACTGGCTTAGGCAGTCCACTCACCTTGGAGTCCCAAAGTGCTAGGATTATAGGCTGAGCCACCAAGCCTAGCCAGATATGTGATTTTTAATGTTTACCAGAGATTCCCCTGAGCAGACAGTTGGATATAAGATACTAGAATTCAGAAAGAGTATTGGGCTAAGGATGAGAATTTGTGGGTTTTCCACATTTCATTGATACTCTATGTCATCAGGGTTAATGAAAGCATTCTGTAATATGAGAGAATAGCAAGCAATTAATAGAGATTAAGACAGAAAAATAGCTATGAAGAGCAGTTTGCACCAAGCATTAGTGTTTGGCTGTAATCCCATTGGGAAGGCAAAATCAACTACACCTTTAAAGGCTAAGAATTATGTGACCTGATCAATGTTACCTTAAAGAGAAAGTGATTGCCAGTGGAAGTCAACAGGGAGAAACATGGAGAAAGTGGATACATATATTACCATGGTCCAGATGAGAGATGTGCAGGATTAGCAGAGATGTAGAAGAACTGTTGGGTCAATGGGCTTATTATGAGGTAAGATCACAGGCTTCCATGACTCACTGGATATGTGATGTTGCATGGTTGTATCTTAAGGACAGTATAATAAGAAGGAAATTGTATGGCTAAAAGGATGAGGCTCTGAGTCCCCAAAACCATAAAGGAAAGTGTTATTTTTAAAATCTACTTAAAATGCGAGTAAATATTATTTTATTTGAGGAATGTTTGAAACCCACTTGAGTAGTTTATCACTCTAACAAATTTTGGTTTTGAAACAGGGCTTAAGGAGATATCATGAACAGGAGTATAATTGGGGGAGATGGCCAGGTAGTTGCCTTTGGTCTTGCCCAGTAGGATCCAATGGGACATCACCTTAGAGTTAGGTGTGAGAAAAGCTATCAACCGATAACCTAATACAGTATGGTCCACATGGTTCTTCAAGAAATGCCATGCCTTACTGTTGGGGATAAGAAACATGAGAGGAGGTAATCAAAGATGATTATACACAATTCTATAAAGGAAAATTTTCCGTGATGGATTGCCTTTTCAAATCACTGATAGCTTACTTCAAACCCTTCAAAAGTAATTTAAGCATATGACTGCCGAACTTAATCAATGTTTTTATTTCATGTGCTAGAATCAACAAGTTATTTATTGTGCCAATAAAAAGTTGGGAAAAAAGTAGAAAGCAGTACGGTTAAAAACACATTTTAATATTTTTCAATAGAAGTATATTTTCATACAAAATACAAAAACAAAGGCCTAGATATTTTACAAGGGATGAGGCTTATTCAGAAGGGATTCTTAAAAGAAAGGAATTATGTTACTTACTCTCTCAAAGAAGATGAGGTGTAAAATTGGGAAGGAAAGTTGGGGTGATGAGTAGGCAAAGAAATGTTGTAGACACTTCTAGTGATATTCATAAACTTAGCTCATACCAAGAATGGTTCTTCAGAGAAACCATTTTGAAAATAAGAACTTTAATAGGTTTTGATCTTCAGGCATATTTATTTTGGGTGATATTGTTTAAGTCAAAGTAAAATTCAAGGCCTCCTGTACGCACTAGCAAACTAAAGCGTGACAGAAATAGTGATGACTGTTAATGATGGCTGCATTTTAGAAACACCTGGGGAACCAAAAAAAAAAAAAAAGTCTGTACTCAGGCCCTTATCCAGAGCCTTTAGATGTGCAAAACTCCCCAGGTGCTGATAATCTTCAGTCAGGTTTGAAAAATAAAAAATAAAATAAAATATCTGCCCACTACAGCAACTTCTCAAGTGACTTAATCACAGTGTGCTGAGTATTTGGCTAGTTTGGTTGCAGCTGTGCCCCATTTATTACTTCCCATGTTGATGAAGAAAACATGAAGGATTTACCCTTCACATTTTATCAGGACACTGGAAAGCAGAAAAACGCACAGAGAGACAATCAAACAGCCAGTGACATCTTCAGTGAGTCCCCTACCTGATTACAGCCTGGGCAACTCAATGCCAGCCCCATTATTGCCTCTGCCTTTCAGTTCAGCAAATCAATTGGTGTTTTATGGTGTGCAGATGTGGCATAAAGCAGGCAGAGAGAACAGATTCATATGGAGGGGATGTCTCATGGCCGTGTGAGACCTGAATTTTCACCTCCAAGATGAAAGGCAATTTCAATCATTGGCCAACTTCTTCCTGATTTGGATGACAGCTGATGCCCACTAATTGATCACATCAAGTTTTTTTTCCTGGGAATTCAGCATTTGTGCAAAGGATGTGATTGAAACAAAAACAATGTCACTAAAAAGGATTATGTTATTAGTGGCATTTTTCCTTTTTTTGTGTGCAACAGAAAAAAATATATCACCTTATTTCTTTAACATGTTATGGCACCCACAACATCTATGATTTCATCATCTACCACTTTTTTCCTCATATTCCAGGCATACTGGCCTCCTTGCTGTTTCTCAAACATACCAAGCATATTGAGACTTTATGATCTTTACCCAGGCTGGGGATGGTGGCTCATACCTGTAACCCTAGCACTTAGGGAGCCCAAGACAAGAGGATTGCTTGAGCCCAGGAGTTCAAGACCAGCCTTGGAAACATAGTGAAACCTTGTATCTATATATAAAAAAAAGTTAAACACATAACCAGGCATGGTCGCACATGTCTGAAGTCCCAGCTAATTGGGAGGTTGAGGCAGAAGAATAGCCTGAGCCCAGGAGGTCAAGTCTTTGGTGAGCCATGATCATGTCACTGTATTCCAGCTCGGGCAACAGAATATGAACTTGAGTCAAAAAAAGCAAAACAAAAAACATAACAAAAACAAAACAAAACAAAAGCCTTTATCATGTTACTCATGTTTCTGCTTAGAAATACCACCTACTTATGCCTTTTCCCTCAAGGCTTATTTCCTCATCTTCCTCCATGTATCCACTCAAAAGTTATCTTATTAGAGACTATTTTTCAGACCATACTATATAAAGCAGCACTTGCCCAGTTCCCAAAATTCCCTTTCCCCAGTACATTGCTTTTCTCGTTAACACAATAATTATTACCATCTTACATGATAGATACTTATATTTTCCCTGATTTTATTTGCTGAAATGTAAGTCCCACAGGGGCAAGGACTTTATGTCAGTCATGCATATGTGTGTGTGCGTGTGTGTGTGTGTGTGTGTGTGTGTGTGTGTGTGTGTGTGTTTGTGTGTGTTTTATTGTTGAATTCCAAGTACTGGCACATAGCAGGCATTCAGTAAATATTGTTTCATGAGTAAATAAATGTGTTGTTCAAACTGTTTAGAAATGATAACTGGTGACATTGGCAGACTGTCCTTTCTAAAAAATGGCCACAGCAGTGTCTCCCAACTCATTTATACAATGTGGCTTGGATGTTTCTGCCATCCAGAGATGGGCTCCACATTTCCTCCTCTTGAATTTGAGTGTCAGAAGTAGCCCCATGGGACTTCCATAGTTAGATCATAAAAGTCAACTCAGTTTCCACCAGGTGCTCTTGAGATGCTTGCAATTAGAACAAAAATACCATGTGGTAGAAAAGTTCATTCCTCCCACAGAGAGGTCCACAGCAATGGTGATGTCCTCAGATGATGGCCAGCACTGAGTGACAGCCATGGGAGTGAGCCATCTTGGAAGCAGATACTTCAGTGCCAACCAAGCCACTCCAAGCCATGCTGCTTAGAATAGGGAAGAACTGCCCTGTCAAGCACTAGCAGCATTTCAGGTTAGGAGCAAAATAATTTTTTGTTGTTATCATTTCAAGCTGTTATGTTTGGTGTAGTTTTTTTTTGTATATACAACAAAAGGTCATTCATACAAGATTTGATTGTTAGCAAGGGAAAAACATTGAATATAAATTGCCATTACTGCTACTATTACTACCACCGCAAACAAACACATGCGCACACACACACAACTTCATAATATATTTAACTTGTTCAACCCCAATCTGAAAATTCTAAATCTAAAATCTGAAATGCTCCAAAATCCAAAACTTTTTGAGTGCTGTCATGACTCCACAAACAGAATTTCCACACCTGACCTCATGTAATGGGTGTCTGTCAAAATGTTGTTTCCTGCACAAAATTATTATGAAAATCATATAAAAAATTACCTTCAGAGTATATGTATAAGGTGTATATGAAACTTAAGTGAATTTCATGTTTAGACTTGGATTTCATCCCCCAAGATATCTTATTATGTAAATAAAAATACTACAAAATTTGAAAGAAATGCAGAGTTTAGTCACAAGCATTCTGGATTAGAAATATGCAACCTGCATTCAGAAATCTCACGTCCATATTTTATATTCATTCACCTAGCCAGTGTTTTATGTTCACACTTATAACAACAATCCTAAAAGTAAAAACATAGATGCATAGCTTTAGTTGTGTCTTACATGTGAACAACTCAAGAACAAAAATATTACTTACAAAATGATACAACCTCTATAAAAAACAATATGATAGTTCCTAAAAAAGTTAAAAGTAGAATTACCACTTGGTCTCGCAATTTACCTTATGAATACATGCCCCAAAGAGTTGAAAGCAGGGAGATGAATAGATATTTAGACATAAAATCTGTAGCAACATTATTCACAATAGCCAAAAGGTGATGGCCAAAAGTCACTAGCAGCCTAAGTTTACACGTATAGGTAAATGGATAACAAAATATGGTGTAAACATACAATGAACTATTTTTAAAAATTATTATAAAGATGTGGGGTATATTTCAGGGTTACCCTTGTTAAGGAGGTATGCCCTTCCCTCCCCTAGCATAAATTCTGGCATGTGCTACATGCGTGACTTTCAAAGACATTATGCCAACTGAAATAAGCCGTTCTCAAAAAGACACATGTGACGTGATTCCACCCTTATGAGGTACTTAGAGAAGTCAAAATAATAGAGATACAAAGTAGACTTGTGAATTCCATAGACTGAGAGTAGGAAGGAATGAGGAGTTGTTGCTTAATTCATGCAATATTTCAGTTTTGCAAGATGAAAAAGTTCTGCAGATCAAAGAACTGAAAATGGAACTTGGAACTGCTACCTGATTCAGCAGTCTTACAACTGAATATCTACCAAAAGAAAATATATTATTTTATCAAAGAACCCTGCACTTTGTATATTTATCACAGCACTATTTGCAATAGCAAAGTCCTAGAATCAACCTAAGTGTCCATCCACTGATGATTGGATAAAGGTAATGTGCTTGTACACAGCCATAAAAACAATGAAGTCATATATTTTTCAGTAACATGAATGAAATTGGAGACCATTACCTAAGTGAAATAATCTGGAAACAGAAAATCAAATACAGCATGTTCTCACGTATAAGTTGGAGCTAAAAAGTGGGTAAACTGAGGATGGATACATGGACAAACAGAGAAACATAATAGATACTAGGACTTCTAAAAATGGAGTTCACAAGGAGGGGGAGGAATTAAAAAATTGTGTATTTGGAACAATGTTCACTATTCAGGTGTTGGTTACACTGGAAGTCTGAACCTCACTATTACTCAATATAGCTATGTAACAGACCTGTACATTCACTCATTGAATCTATATTTTTTTTAAAAAGAAAAATGTTCTAGAGATCAATAATAGTGATGATCGCACAGCAATATGAACTTAATGCCATACTTAATGCCATACTTAAAATTGTATACAGCCGGGCTTGGTGGCTCAGCCTGTAATTCCGTGCCTTTGGGAGGCTGAGGTGAGTGGATTCCCTGGGCCCGCGGGTTTGAGACCCGCCTGGGCAGCGAGACCTCATCTCTACAATAAATCAAAAATCAGCCAGGCGTGGTAGCGCATGCCTGTAATTCCGGCTACTTGGAAGGCTGAGGTGGAAGGATCACTGGAGCCCAGCAGGTCGAGGCTGCGGTGGCTGGGAGCGGCCACTGCACTCCAGTCTGGGTGACAGAGTGAAACACCAACTCAAAAAAAAATTGTATACAATAGTTATACAATTAAGTGTGACTATGCACTTAAAAACATTTAAAATGGTTAAAATAGTAAATCTTGGTTTGTTTATTTTGCACAAAATCTATTACATGCAAATATGACTTCCTGTGTGGCAAATATTTATAAATGTACCTATAAACATGGCCACATATATCTTCAGTCTTGTATATATCACATAATTTCAACATTGAACATAAATTCACATGAATACTATTTACCAGGTTTACATGTAGGAGGTAGGAACCACAAATTACACATTGCAACTATTTTATGCCTACACGTATAGGCCAAGGAGCATATTCACAGCTACATTTTAATGTGCTTTATAGTTATGTTTTAATATGTTTTATATAATCTATTTTCATTATATGCCTACAACATAATGTATATTAATACATATTGAGTATATACATAACATATATACCGATTACCTATAAAATATACTCACACCATTTGCACAGATTCACATAGAATTTTTTAACATCACAAAATGCATGGTAGGATGGCAGTATAATAGTCACATCTCTCAAGTTTGAACACATACCTGAAATACTTGACAGGTTTCTGAAACATTAGTTATGTATATGTCTATATACACAGGTCTGCATACATTTGCAGTCTTGTAAATAAACACATCTCTGGCAATCACACATATTTAGATCTCCAGTAGTTTACTCCAAATACATACAAATACATTTCTGAGGTCAACATAGCTACAACTCCAATGTTGTCCACACATACATTTTTATTTCTTCATTGACATGCACATGTGAATAAAAATAGATATGCACATATGAATCTTCAGAGGTGTAGGGTATATACATATGAATCTTCAGAGTTGCTCACACATGTCATTGCACAGGCATGCACACAGTCATGTGTAGGTATTCCTTATAGAGCTATACATTTGTAGAAATGCATATGAATATACATCACTTATGTTACACACATAAATGTTCACTGTAACATCTATACACAGGAGTCTCCTGGATTTTACACACCACACACACACACCAATAGCTAATTTCATATACAAACAGAGAAGTTGCATCAGGAGATTCTGTTTCTATTGTGATTTGTGGTATCAGCCTCATTACTTTATAATATTAAGTTGTGTACATATCAATTTTTCACCCTGCAGCAAAAGGTTTTAACTTAATCAAAACCTTGGAGATTAAATAATTAAACCTGTCACTGTCCACACTTTTCATTGCTAATTAGTCACAGTGAGGTGCCATTGCCATAGGGGGCAGGCTTCCTAATTTAGCCATGGAATATTACATTGATCACACACAGAAATAGCGATGCATCTCTAGAGAGAAACTGCAGGTCAGTGAGTGCACTGTGACTGAGTCCATCCTTCACCTATAAAGGGGTGCTCCTGGAGCTGTGGGAACAATCTGCTCCTTCTCTGGCTGCATGTAGCAACCAAAAAAATTGACCATCTTTAATCCTTTAAAAGTTTCTCATTTGTGACTGGGAGGAAGATTAGTGAGTCTCTTCATCAGTCTGGGCTGCCTGGCTGCCTGCCTTGCAAAACACAGCCCCGGTCCTGAGCTGTCTCACACCCCCTTCCTTTTTTACATGTTGGAGAAAGGGGGAAAAAACAAAACAAAACAACCAGGCACGTTTTCTTCTCAGTGGGCCAGGTTAGGGGCTTCTTTCTGCTTTCCATCAAGGATTGAATAAGAAACATGCATAACACGAGGCTTCCTGACATCCCAGCTACTGTATTCCTGTGTATGCATATTCTGGGCCTGAAGACAAGTCTTCTACATATCAGTATGAATGAACAAAGTCACAAAATTCCTCCTAATGCACTTTTATTTGTAATCGCAGTTCACCTAGGAGTGGCCTCCTCCTCCACCTGAAAGAGGAAAGCCTTTGGGGACCCTCAGACACAGATTTAGATCCTTAAAACTATGGATGAGTTCCTTAAAACTATGGATTGGCAGTAGTCAGAAACTGCTGGGAGGGGGATGGGGAAATGAGCTTTGCAGTAGTGGGAATCTGCCTGGGGGAGAGGGGTACCCTCATCAACAAGGGTACCTGCATAATGAACATTTGTATACGTAACTCTGAATTGTACCCTACATCTTTAAAATAAGAAAATTAAGAGTTTTAAATTTTTTTTAAAAGATATTCAGTTTGACCTTAAACTTTGTAGACTAGAATCATGTATTTGTAAATATTTATATATTTGAAATATGATTGGTAAACTGTTGGGAGCAGATGTGATGTGGGGAGCAGATGAGCACTGTCACTGTAGCAGTCCTTGAGTAAAGACCTAAGTGAAGGCAAGGTCTTGCTTAATGGCCCCAAGCTTGTAGGCAAGGTCTCACTTGGAAGCTCTGCATTCTAGAAAAGGCAGGTTATAAGGGATGCAGCCTGCTATATGAAATGGTGTCTCAGATGCCCACACACCCAGGTGCACACAGCATAAATAAAGCCTTAACCACAACAAGGCAACTGTGAAACAACTCAGTTTTAGGTAGCAACAAATTTCCATTATGGCACCCTCACAGACCTTGAATCCCTTCCAACTTTCTTTATGCCTAATTATAAAATAAACAGCTGAGCCAGTTCGGGGTCACTTCTCCATCAGAGGAAAGTATCCCACCTGGCCCCAGCTTAACTTTATGTCTTTCTTTCTTAATTTCTTGTGACTTTTTTTGGGACCCTTAAGGCAGCCACTCAGACTGCAGCAGTCAACAAATTAAAAAAGCAATAAGCAAAAACAATAAGCAACAACAATGATCTCTCCTAAATCATAAGCAGACCCTGAGCAACGATCATAATTCTGTAAGAAAGGGATTGGCAGTGGGAAACTGCAAAAGGAGAGGGGGCACATCTTATCCATAAGGGTACCTATCTCAAGTAAGGTGAAGTGGGGACCAAAGTGAAACTTAAACTTTACGTACACAATGAACATTTGTATACCTAACGCTGATTTGTACCCTACATCTTAAAACACACACACACACACACACACACACACACACACACACACACACACACAACTATGATCTCTTATTTTTTATTCTAGCTAAAATATCTGTTTTATTTCTTAATTTGTAAACCAGAATTTGTGAGCATGTTGAAGGTTTCCACTGATTGTTTATTCTGCTCCCTTTCCAATCAAGGTGGGGGTGAAGAAATGTCCCTCTTATCTGTTTCTCCCTCCACTGAATCTATTCCCCAACTGCTATCAGTGCCATTTATTAGTGGAAAGGCTCTTCACCACAGAGGATTGTTGACAACAGTGGTAACAGAGTCAGGTACCACAGCTTAGTTTCCTGTAATGGGTTTTAGGTGTCTTGGTTTACCTTATAAGTCATAGACTACAACTGAGGATGTTTTATTTATTTGTTTGTTTGTTTATTTATTTATTTTTTACATATTTTACATTATGAGTCAGAATCTTACTCCATTGCTACAACTGGAGTGTGCAGTGGCATGCCCACGGTCATGGCAGCCTCCGCTTGCTGGGCTCAGGTCATCCTTCTGCCTCTGCCTGAAATCAACATGCTGGGCCTGGGTGATTGAATAGAGTATGGTGATACCATTTTCCAAGATAGATAACACAGCAGAAAAAAAAGTTTTACTGGGGAGTCACCTCTTATCAACAAGGGTGCCTGAACAAGGCATATTTGTATACCTAACCCTTAACTGTACCCCACAATATCATAATAAAAAATATTGATAAAAAAACTCAACCATAAGGAAATAAACAATACTATGAAGAAATGGGCAAAGGATCTGAGCAGACACCTCACCAAAAATATACCAACATGGCAAATAAGCATATGAAAAAATACTCAACATCATACAGCATAAGGGAATTGCAAACTAAAGCAACAATGAGATACCACCACACACATATTAGAATGGCCAAAATTTAAAACACTGACATCAGCACATTCTGGTAAGGATGTGAAGCAACAGGAACTCTCATTTATTGCTGGCAAAAATGCAAATGGGACAGCCAATTTGAAAGACAGTTTGTCAGTTTCTTACAAACCTAAACATATTTTTTCCATATGATCCAGTAACTATGCTTCTTGATATTTACCAAAATGAGTTGAAAATGTATGTCTACACAAAAACTTGCACAAGAATGTTTATGGCTGTTTTACAATCACCAAAACTTGAAAGCAACCAAAATGTCAACCAAGATTCAAACCTTGAAAGGATATGAAGGAAACTTAAATGCATATTACTAAGTGAAAGAAGTCAATCTGAAAAAGCTATAAACTGTACAATTCCAACTATATGACATTCTGGAAGAAGCAACACTCTGGAGAAAGTAACAGGATCAGTGGTTGCCAGGAAGGAAGGAGGGATGAAGAGATAAAGCACAGAGGATCGTTAGGGCAGTGAAACTTTTCTGTATTATACCATAACAGTGGACACATGTCATTACACATTTGTCAAAACCCACAGAATGTTCAACACCAAGTGTGAATACTAATGGATGTTGGGTAAGGATGTGTCAGCCTAGGATTCTCCATTGTAACAAATTTACTATCCTGTCATGGGGGGTACTGTGGGGGGAGGGTACATGGAAACTCTCTATACTTTATGCTCAATTTTGCTATGAACATAAAACTACTTTAAAAAATAAAGTCTATTTTTAAAAAATGTTTTAGAAGAAATAGAAGTTGTGCTTTGGAAGTGTTGAATTTCAAACCCCAGTGGGATGTCAAGGAGAAATGTGTAGTGGCACTTATGGAAGGGTGAGGAATCCAGAAATTGGTCTAACTTGCAGAGTGTGCCAAAGTAACATTAAACTTAAAAACCATACAATTTATTAGATAACTAAAGAATAATGAAATAATGTCTTTAGCATTAGGAATCGAACATCTTTTGTAAAAATGACTGTGGAGTGAGTAGAAAGTAGTTATTTGAAATATATGATATACTATAATTCTTGGTAATAAGACAGATCTCAAGTCCATATTAATAAAGAAGCTCACAGTCATTTTGTTTATAATTCTGTTCACAAGAGGACCAGATGATAGATGAGATCGACTCAGGAGAGATTAATCCCCATAACTAGCAAAGTGAGATTCACACTGCAGTTTCTGCTGCAGTAACGCTGTTATCTCATCATCCTGTCCTTTTCCCTCAAGACCAGTGTTTTTTCCCTGAAATTCCAGACATATAGATCAATGGAATAGAATTGAGATTCCAGAAGCAAAACCTCAATTTCTCAACCAACTCATCTTTGACAAAGCCTCCACCACCTACCACTGGGGAGAGGAGAACCTATTCAGTAAATGGTGCTGGGAAAACTGGCTGACCACATGCAGAAGATTGAAACAGGATCCCTATCTATCCCCATGCACAAAGGTTAATTCCAAATGGATCAGAGACCTAAATGTAAAACCTCAAACCATAAGAACCTTAGAAAATGAAGGAAATACCCTCATGGAAATCGGAACTGGCATCCAATTTCTGAACAAAACCCCAAACCCACAGCTCATAAGAGAGAAAATAGACAAGTGGGACCTTATTAAACTGACAAGCTTCTGCAAAGCCAAAGAAACCATCAAGAGAGCAGGGAGACAGCCTACAGACTGGGAAAAAGTATTTGCCAACTCCAGGTCCGACAAAGGCTTAACATCCTGGATCTACAAGGAACTCAAACATGCTGAAAAGAAAAAAACAAACAACCCCATTATAAAATGGGCAAAAGATATGAACAGACACTTCACAAAGGACGACATTCGAGCAGCCAACAAACACATGAAGAAATGTTCAACCTCACTAATCATCAGGGAGATGCAAATCAAAACCACACTGAGATACTACCTAACCCCAGTCAGAATGGCAATTATCAACAACTCAAAAAATAACAGCTGCTGGAGAGGGTGTGGTGAAAAGGGAACACTTCTACACTGTTGGTGGGAGTGTAAACTAGTGCAATCTCTGTGGAAAGCAGTGTGGCAATTCCTAAAAGCTCTAAATACCAACCTCCCATATGACCCTGCAATCCCCCTACTGGGAATATATCCTGAAGAACACAAATCACTCCATAAAAAAGATACTTGCACACACATGTTTATCGCAGCGTTGTTCACAATAGCAAGAACCTGGAAACAGCCATGCTGCCTGTCAAAAGAGGACTGGATTAAAAAAATGTGGTACATATACATGATGGGATACTATGCAGCCATAAAAAAGAACAAAATCATGAATTTCGCAGCAACCTGGATGGAACTAGAGTCTATAATACTGAGTGACCTCTCACAGAAACAAAGATCTGAATATCACATGTTCTCACGCATATAATGGACCTTAAACATCCAATGCAATACTATACAAAAAAGACTGACCGTACTGGAAACTATGGTGGGGGGAAGGGAGATGGATTAACAGTAGCAAATATCTGTCTGGGAACGGGGAAACACCCCATATCAACAGGGTGCCTGAATGAAACGCAATTGTATACCTAACCCTTAACTGTACCCCACAACTTCATAAAAAAAAAATTCTCATTTAGTGAGTAAGTGTGATAAGAGTGGAATGAGTGCTCTTCTGGAGTCAAGGGATTCAGATATTGGCATTAACTGTCAGAAGCAAAGTTCAAAGAACTGCAGGGCCATTCTCTGTAAGTACTAGGAGTTTGTAACTTGTAGGACTTGGAATTTGGATCTTCAAGGAAAAATTCTTACTGATTACCTTACTTCAAAGAGCCTCAAACTTCTGGTCTTTTCATGCTATGAATTACAATTATATAAATTATGATTTGACCATAGGTATTGCTGTTTTTCCTTACCCTATTTCATTTTATATATTTGACCATCTGATATTAATAGGCAATTCAATTCTTTTTTAAAATTTTCTTGGTAGAACAATTTATTAATGGATATGCAATAAAGCATCTCTCCCAAAATCTTTCCAGACATGACAAGACAGAAAGTAAATACTTCTTTTTTGCTTTTCTGGAAATATTTAAAATTTAAATGAGAAATTTTAAGAAATAATACAAAAAGTAACACATAATCTGTAAATATATTTTTAAAATCTGATTTCAAATCCATACATGAGGTTTAAACATACAAATAAGTGACTTGACAACTGACTTAAATATATAAATATAAATTCTTGAGGGTCAATACCCAAACCCTGCTTCTTCCTCCTTTGCTTTGGGAGTTTTAGCCCAGCTATGACACTCATGGAAGCCATATTCCTTATGTGTTCAGGTCAATATGCCAGTTCTGGCACTTTTTTCCTATGTGATCTGGGATAAGTTACCTCCCTTTATTGTTTCTTATCTGAAAGAGATTTGGACCATAATAATTACTGAGAGCTCTTCCAGTTGTGCTATCCTATGAGTCCATGACAGAAGTAATGATATTTGAATTGACATTTAAAAGATAAATTGAATATTGCCAAAGAGAAAAGGGATACAATGATTTAGAATGGAGAGCCGTTGTGTCTATATGATGCAAATAACAACACAGACATGATGGTAAGTAGGTAAGGGTCAGTGGGAATGGACAATTGGAAAACAGTGAGATGGATGAAAACTCGAGGAACCTGGGAAATAGTAGAACATGAAAAGCTAACATCACTAAAGATCCAGATAGACCCACACCAAATTCCCACACCAAACTACAATAAGAAGTCCAAGAGATCATGGTCAAAAATTGCACTAAAGGGAAACCTCCTAAGATATTTCATGCCAAATAGAACTCAGTGGTCAAATAAGCCTAGAAAACAGGCACTCATTATCATTGACCTGAAAATAAAGAAGAAGCTTTGCCATTTTAAAGGCAGATAATTTCTTGCAAATCAAAACCACAATGAGATAATACCCTCTCACACCTGTAAGGATGACTTTTATTAAAAAGTAAGAAAAAATAGATGTCAAGATGTGGCTAAAAGAGAACATACCTACACTGATGGTGGGAATGCACACTAGTTAAAGCTCCCGTGGAAAGCAGTTTGGAGATTTTTCAAAGAACTAAAGATAGACTTACTGCTTGACCCATAAATCTCACTACTGCGTACATACCCAAAGAAATACAAATCACTCTACCAGAAAGACACCTGCCCACATATGTTTATCACAGCACTATTTACAGTAGCAAAAACATGAAAACAATCTAGATGGAATAAATAAGGAAAATGTGGTACATATACACCATGGAATAATATACATCCATAAAAAAAGAACAATATTAAGTCCTTTGCAGCAACATGGATGCAGCTGGAGGCCATCATCATGAGTGAATTGTCACAGAAACAGAAAACCGCATACCATATGTTCTCCCTGATAAGCAGGAGCTAAACACTGTATGCACTTGAGTACACGGATGGAACAAGAGACATTGGGACAATTCTAAAGCAGAGAAGGTGGGGGATGGTGAGGACTGAAAAAGCATCCACTGGGTAATATGTCCACCACCTGGGTGATGGGGTTAACAGAAGCCCAAGCCACACCATTATATAATATTTCTATATAACAAATTGGTATATGTACCCCTTGAATTGAAATAGAAAAAAAGGCAATTTCTGCAGTGAAAAAGCCTATAGCTTTGATTAGTTCAGGATAAATGATTTAGCCTATAACCTCCTCGTTATTTTATTTTTATTTTTTGCATTCTATCAATGAACACAATAGGATGTATGCTGTTTTTGTAGAGCAGAAAGTATGTCTAAAATTTAGAATCTGGGACATCAGAATGTCAGAAAGCATAATGAGGTATCAGATGCTATGACTGACAGAGGTCACTTGCTTTCTTTCAAAGGTAAACCCCTGGAGATGGGAACCCACCCAAGTGAGTTTCTTCCCAAAAGAGAGCCTCTGATTCCATACCATTATTTTTAATCTTCCCAGTTAGGGAGGTAGTGGCAGTTCAGGGGCCTGTAGATAAATGGATAGTGGAATCAGCTGTTTAAAGAAAGGGCTCACTGAGTATAAAGTGGGAGGTGGAATCCAGATAAACACATCTCAGGTCATCTTAGGCACTCCAAGAGGAGAAGCTGCTTTACAAAGTTTTAAAGTTTGCTGGTCTTTCTCTGTGCGATGCACTAACATAACAGGTTTGACTCACCAGGAGATGATGCAGACAGCACTGGGAAAGAAAAGGCACTGCTTAACCTTGCTAAGAATTGCTGGTTTTAAGAATAGCTGGAATATTGCTTTCTGATCCTTGACCATCAGTCCAGCAAGGATGAGAGATGTTTTGATGAAGAACAAAATAAAGTTTAAAAAAAATACCTCATTGGGCAAATAAATCTAGTGTATATTGACGACATTGGAGAAAACAACCTGACTTAAAATAATACTTTTGTAAGTCAAGATGGAACCATAACTACAGGAATCTGCAGAAATATATTGTATGAGGAGAACATTTCAAAGCATCTTTTTCCATTGCCATTTTAAAGAAATATTCTTAATCTGCTCTTATAAAAATCTGCCATTCACACTTTATCCCCAACAACTGAAACAGTAGGTTGAAGCTGCCTGTTATCAATACAGTGATGCAAACGTGAATAGGGTGTACTTCTGTCTGTTGCATAGAGTGCTTCAAGGAGGAAAAAAACAGATAATAATGACCTTTGTGGGCACACATTGAACTAGTTTTTGGGGAGGGGTAGTCTGGGTGGTAAAAAGATAAATACAATGCTGTAGATTTACTGAACCCCTACTAAAGGCAAAGCACCTGGGCAGATTCAAAGAAAATGAAGTAGTAGAGTATTTGGTTTCTATGGTTTCAGGTAAATTTGATTGCTGCAATAAGCAGAAACCCACTTGAACTCGTTCAAACAAGGGGGTTCAATGAACAAAACACAGAATAATCTCATATAACCCAAGGGTACACGACTGAGTGCAAATCAGACTTCTAGAGCTGGAAAACTATTAATAACAAAATAAACACTTTTCAATATGGCCAGGATTTCTCCATATGAACCTACTCCAGAGGTCTTGTTCTCTTGTAACAATGGGCAGCACAGGACTTTGCCTTGTGATGGTGCTGATTCCAGCCTTGGCTTCACAAAAATATAAAGTCAGAGTAGAATGCATCACAGTGTTTCCATTTAAATTCTCTCTTTGGAGAAAAACGGATGGTTTCTGGACAGGAAACAGATGGAAGGGCTTGGGCCAAGGTGTCCATCTCTGTCCAGAGAGCAGGGATTTAATTACAAGTGGGCTTGATTTGGTTTGTGACACATACCCTGCTCTCTTTGGATTATAGAATGACTAGGTTTTTAGAAAGAGATGTGGATGAGGAACACCACTGAATATGTCCACTTTACTTATCCTTAAAAAGCTGATATTTACAAGAGAAAAGGAGGTAAAAGGTAGCGGGGGAGTAAATACTTACTGCTAGGTAAGAAAAATAATAATGTCCTATGGCATGCAGGTATGGAACTACACTAGGTTTTGACCTTAGAATCTGGAAAAGGCCAGGCTCGGTGGCTCAGTATGTAATCCCACGCCTTTGGGAGGCTGAGGTGAGTGGATTGCCTGAGCCCGTGGGCTCGAGACCCACCTGGGCAGCGAGACCTCACCTCTACAATAAATAAAAAAATCAGCCGAGCGTGGTAGCACATGCCTGTAATTCCAGCTTCTTGGAAGGCTGAGGTGGAAGGATCGCCGGAGCCCAGCAGATTGAGGCTGTGGTGGCCAGGAGCGTGCCACTGCACTCCAGTCTGGGCAATAGAGTGAGACTCCAATTCAAAAAAAAAAAAAAAGAATCTGGAAGAGAGGTAGAGTCAAGCAGAAGTAGAAAAGTTGAAAAGGAGAGTGTTTTGGATAGAAGACATGATATGGGACTAGTCATACAGATACTAATGAGTAAAGAGTCTTACAGGAAGGTATATATTCTTTTGGGTAAAACAAGTATCTTTTGAAACATTCTCTGCTCTTGGTGATGCAATATATGCTATAAATATTACATTAGTCCAAAAATATTTATTAACCGTCTACTTTGTGCCAGACCCGATTCTAGGGATGAAAAACACATGAGAAAAACAAAACAAAGTATTTTCCTCCAGATAACTTTTATTTTAAGAGAGGGAGATGGAGAGTAAAATTGTACTTTTTTCAAGTGTTTTTAATTGCTGTGCAATGGTTTGTTAAAATAAATAATATCAACCCTGGCTTTATTCTTCAAACCAGCTTCCTTGAAGAAGCAGGAACTTTATTTGGGGTTTATAGCCTCACATCTTCACAGACTAGAGAGCATAAAATTTTCTGAAAATCCCAGTTAGAAAAATCTTAGGTAAAACTTTGCAAAACCTTACTAGAGTCAAGCCTATGCCTCTTCTTTCTCTTAAACTGATGTATTCAGGAGAATATGTATTAAACTTGTGTGTCTCCCTCTCTGTAGTGTCTATAGTCATGGGGCATCTTTAATCCACTTGCTGTGTTCTGGGAGGATTTACTCATTTCTATTTTACCAGCCTCTCTAATAGTGAGATACTTCATGGCTCCATTCTAATGTCCTATTTAATCTCTAGCCACCTCCCCATCATATGCAATCTCATTAATTTTGAGGGTTTTACATAATGCCCTAATACTCCTGACTCCAGACCCTATCCTTTTATTCCAGGCTTATCTTCCTTAACTTTACTGGATGTTCTGTAGACATCTTGAACATGAGTCCAAAATTGCATTCTTGGGACACCTTTCTTTGTCTTCACATTCTTCACTCAAATAGCCAGGTGAATTGAGGGCTGTGCCCTTGATTTATACTTTATTTAATCTTTCTTCCCACATAAATTCCTTAGCAAATCTTGTTCTCTGCACTTTCAAAATATATCTTGAATTCATTCATTCATTTCTATTCATCTCTAATGCCTCAACTAAGTCACAGTCACTTTCGAATATTGCTACAACCCTGTAATTTTTCCCTCTGTTTCTATTCTTTCTTTCCTCTATTTTTTTCATTACAATCATAGGCCATATAATTTCTCTGTTTTCAGCATGCTGTGGTCTTTTGACAATTAGAATGAAATCTAAATTTTCTACACTGATTTTCAAACAGCATTTTGGTTGGATACTGTGCATAGTACCCAACAGAATATTGATGAGAAGGAAACATTATTCTATTGGAGAAGGAAAACATATCACATACATTAATAGAAATGAAATAAAGCATATAACTAGATGCCTGGGGAAATATACTCATCTACAAGGTATTGTGAAAAATAATAAGGGATTTCAGAATGTTTACATTTTTCTGACCACCGAAGTGGAGGCTGACCAAATAAATCCAGGTTATTTGCAAATGTGAAACTGTTCAAGCTCCCCATGTCATTGCCTTGGTGATGGAGCACCTGCATAATGATATTTATGCCATAAGTAGAAAAGCCACATGAAAATTCAAGGCAGATTGAAGCCTGACTTAGTGAAGGGACATGGAAGGTTTTATAGAGGTTCTGCAGGAGAAGAAAATATGAAAAGGAAAACGGTGCAACTTAGAAATGATCTAGGGCTTAAAGCACTGCCTCTTAACATGAGTCATAGGTACTATAAAAAGCTAAACTTTTTTAGTGTCTGTGTTGCAATACTACTCTTTTCTAATCCTTGGTGAAATGAAATTAAACCTTGGAGGATGTACAGTCGTTAGGAGTCACTGTTCTCTGTAAGTTTGTATGCTGTCCAGATATTATTTCAAGTGCTTTGGAAGATGCCCATATTATTTATTGCCCAAACTAGGCCATGAAGAAAAGTTTTAAAAAGGTACTATTAGCATTACATTAAGGAACTTTTAAGATGACAGTGTAACAGGAATAAACAGGAACTATTCTAGGGATCCTGGGCTATCACAGAGTTCGAGTCAAGTTCTTTGTTCTTGGTGGTCTTAACAAAAACAGCAGACAATGAGGTCATATATAATGTCCTAATACTGCTGTCTCCAGACCCTATCCTTTCATGTCAGGCTTATCTCTTCCTTAACTTTACTGGCTGTTTTATAGACATCTTAAACATGAGTCCAAAATTGTATTCTTGGGACAGCTTCCTTTATCTCCTCATATAAATAAATGGACACGTTCTCCACTCAAATAGCCAGGTGAAGTGAAGGCTGTACCCTTGATTTGTTCTTTATTTAATCTTTCTTCCCACATCAACTCCTTAGCAAATCTTGTGTATATATATATATGGTCCTGGCATTATTCTCCTTTTTAGTTGCTACATTTTGCATGCACTTATTTTCTTCTGATTCAACAAACACATTGCATTCTTTCCTGTCTTAGGATATTGTAGCAACTGCCCCATTACTGTGAATATTTTCCCTCTAGATCATTACATAGAAAGCAACTATTGAACATTTGTACCTTAAAGTCACTCATTAGAAGGGTATTCACTGGCAGGGCAATCTACAGCATACTCTGATCATTCTTCATCACATGAAGTTTCTCATTTTAGGCATATTATAACTTGATTTTTCCTTTTCCTTTTTGGTTGTTCAATTCATCTCCAAACTTTAAAATAAACTCTGTGTGAGTGGTACCACAGCTGCCAGAAGAGTAAGTACTTCATGTTGTGGAGTACATGAGTGAATAAATGAAATCAAGTGGTTGTCATGGAGGGGTCATTTTTAAAACAATCACCTATACTGAGTTTCATAATTTTTAGATTTAATACTCACACTTGTCTCTTTATGTTACACTCTTTCTATACTATAAATCTTCATTATTTTTGTATTGTTTTCCTATCTCTTTCTTGCCTGATATTTGAGGGTTTTTTTTATTTTCCAGGAAGAACATGGTTTCCATTCTTTTTAGTCAGTGCATTTTCGTTTTTTTTCATTTCCTTTCCACATGAAATGAGGTTTAACTGAGTATAGAAACTCTAGAGGTTGCTCCATTGTCTTTCTGAATTTAAATTTAGGGACAAAAAATCTTTATTCTTTGGCAAACCCAATGTCTTCCATAGTAAGCAGTCTGTCCCACTCTCACCCCCTTGTTTTGGCTTAAGTGATTACAGGTGATTTTTTCCCCCTTGATCTCCAAAATCTTCTCTGGGCTATTTGAAGGCATTATTATTATTTTTTTTTTACCGTACATTATTTCTTTTAAAATGTGTACCTGTGATTTAGAAACAATCTTTATTGACTCAGAAAAACAGCATCATTTTATTATATTCGTATTGTTTTTAAAAATGTTGACCATCTTCATTAGAAACACAAAATTTTATGAATTCAAATTCTTTTTTTTTTTTTTTTTGAGTTGAAGTCTCACTCTGTGGCCCAGACTGGAGTGCAGTGGCCACTCCCGGCCACCGCAGCCTTGACCTGCTGGGCTCTGGTGATCCTTCTGCCTCAGCCTTTCAAGTAGCCGGAACTACAGGCGTGCGCTATCACGCCCAGCTGATTTTTTGATTTATTGTAGCGATGAGGTCTCGCTGCCCAGGCGGGACTCAAACCCGCGGGCTCAGGCAATCCACTCACCTCAGCCTCCTAAAGGCGCGGGATTACAGGCTGAGCCACCAAGCCCGGCTATGAATTCAAATTCTATTATCCAGTTGCCAACTATTACCTCAGTACCATTTTTATACTCTTCTTACTTTATTTGGCATTTTCCTCTTTATTTTATATGAGGTTCACAGATTTATTCTTTGCATCGTTACTTTTTCTGCAGTGTGAATTGTGGACCTCGTATCTTCTCATGTTAATTTTAATCCCCCTGTAAAACAATATGTAGTTTTTTTCATATTTTCTCTATATAAGTATTTTCTATTTTATTACCGTCTCTGTCCAAGTTAGTTCTTTTTGTTTCTCATGTCATATTGTCTGATTCTTCACCTCTTATTCACATTTAGTTGTATTTTATTCATAACATACAGTAGAAACATTGTAAAGGGTACGTGCTTTCTATAGTTAATGTCTTTTCAAAATATGTCTTTCCCTTGTCTCCTAAGTGCCACCATGATTTCTTCCAGTGCAATATACTTAAATCTGCAATATCAACCTAATGGACTAAGAAGAGAGTGACAGAAACTGAGATAAAGATACAAAGAAACTCATGTAAAAGCAGAAAAAAAAATAACTGGTCACCTAGAAACTTCTGAATGGACAGGTTAACTATGAAGAAATTTGAGGCTGTGGTGACTTCCAAAACCTCTTTCCAATGAAGTGTCTATGTGTTTAAGTGTGAGTGGAAATAGAGTAGTCAATGGAATAAAAATGGACCAGAAACCTCAGAGTTTCTGGAATAGTAGAGAGGTCTAAGAAGTGAAAGTAGTTGTGAATTCTTCCAAGATTTTTCCAAATTCAAGTTTCCAGAGTCTGAGCCCAGCTCCTTGTTCCTTGTTCCTGTGCCCTTAAAAAAACCCCCAAGCAGTAGACAATGAGGTCATATTAAGGAAAGGTAGTTGTGGGATTGATATCTGGGGTCCTTGCATCTCCTGTGAGCTGCTGGTTTCAAGAAGTTCAGGTAAGGCAGTGCATCAGTTTTTATCTCAAGGAAATTAATTGATAATAAGTGCACTTTGCCCTGAATATTTTTCTTCTGCTGCTTAAGGGGCTTCACAACAAATATCATACCTCAATTTCTATAGATGCAATTTAAAATTAATCACATCCAGTCAGGTGTGGTGGTTCAGCCTGTAAGCCCAGCACTTTGTAAGGCTGAGGCAAGAGGATTGCCTGAACCCAGAGGTTCAAGACCAGGCTGGGCAACTTGGTGACACCTCATCTCTACAATAAATCACAAAAACTAGTCAGGCATGGTGACATGCATCTCTAGTTCCAGTGACTTGGAAAGCTGAGGCAGAAGGATCACCTGAGCCCAGCAGGTTGAGGCTGTGGTGGCAGGGTGCATGCCACTGCATCCATCCTGGGTGACAAAGAGTGAGATGCCAAGTAAATAAATAAATAAATAAAATTAATTGTATCTACCTCCCAATGACTGTAGGTAAGTTAAACATCTAATATTTAAGTTTTTATAACCTTTAGAAGTCACAATGTAAGTTGTACAGACTCTTTTGCTGGTTATGTTAAACAATTCATCCAAGCAGCATTGTTTCAACAGAAATATACATAAGTAGTTACCATAAGAGAATTCCTGTGCTAGGTGTTGTTGAAATGCAAATAGAAATTTCTGCCCTTTGGACATCACAGCCTATCAGGAAAGGTAGGATAAGCCTAACAGCACAGGACAGTGTCACTTTTGAATTGCAAAACAAATTTTGTGTTTTGTTTACCACAAAAACAGTAATATTCATCTTCATATCCCATACAATAATTTGTATAATGCCTGGAACAAAACTGGTATTTCATATATGGAAAACTTTCATCTGTTTATCTTTGTCTATGCTTGATCTCTAAGGAGCTAATGTCAGCACTTTGAGATCATTCCTATAGCATTAAATGTCTTCTGAGAAACTCTCAGATAAGCACAGCTACTTGCATGAGCTAAAAATCTTGAGGTAAATTATTAGCTTGCCTTTGGTATTATCAAGTGCAGTAAATCTCTTGAACTTATTTCTCCTAACTGAAATATTGGGTCCTTTGACCAATATCTCCCCAATCGCCACACATCCCAGCCTCTGGTAATTTCCATTCTACTCTCTACTTCTGAGTTCATCTTTTTATTTAATGAATTCTCAATTTCAGCTAGATCACTTGAGAAATGGAAAGGATTTCACATGCAAGCAGTTTTATGCCTAAAATTAAAATTATGACAGATAATCATATTCTTAAATCATTATTAATTGTAAGCAGCTAAAAGAACTTGAAAGCATATATCTTAAGAGCCAACTGATTGAATAACAATAATACTAAGGATAATAACATTTCTTGAGCACCAAACTACTAACTGGAATTGTTCAAGAGCTACAGGAAAATGTAAAAATGCATGGGGAAGAAAGAATAAAGATGTAAATATGAAATCAACTCTCTGTATTAAAATTGTTTCCATGAGAAATGACTGTCAGTCTTTAGTGAATCCTGATAGAGTGCCTACCATGCTCCTAGCATGTCCCTAGGCACTTAAGAAATATAGACATCAGTAAAAATAAATTTCTTATAAAGAAAATGAGATAAATTTATAAACAAAACTAAGAGAGATAATGTATATTATAAATGAATTGCTTTGAGTTAAGAGCCTGATAAAAAATATTTTTGTTTGTTGGTTTTGGCTCTTATCAATCATGAGGTTGTTCAGAAAAATTCCTCAGTTTTCTTATTTAGACAAAGAATATAAAAGTGTCTGCCCTGCTTAACTCATGGGAATATGTCAGTTTCAAGTAAGATTACATAAGGATACATTTTTATATATTTTTAAATATTATGAAATTTTTAAGAACTAATAGAATATAACTCCTTTTCTCCAAAGTTGGACAATATGTAACAGGGTTCTCTAGAGACACTGAACTTATAGGATGCATGATAGATAGAGAGATAGATAGATAGATAGATAGATAGATAGATAGATAGATAGACAATACAGGTGGACCCAAAAAACTCAGAATTTATTTATAAAAATTATATATTCTTGAGGGAAACTGCTAGGGGAGGGAGGGGCATTACTTCATCAACAAGGAAGGGTACCTGCATAATCAACATTTGTATACCTAACCCTAAATTGTACCCCACATCTTTATAATAAAAATAAAATAAATAATAAAAAATGAACAAAAATTGTATATTTTTACATGATTAATCTTCAGCCACCATCAATGTACTCTGATGCAATACACCTATTGAGAAGCGTATTCCACTGCTCAAAACCATTCTGAACTCATCAATTTTGATGCCTTTTAGTGCTTCTGCCAGTGTTTGTTTCACCTGTTTCACATGGACAAAATATTTCCCTTTGAGGATATTTTCATCTGTTGAAACAAGCAAAAATAAAAAAAATTGTCACTGGGGATGAGATCAGGTGAATAGGGAGGGTGAGGCTTGGGGGTCAAGCTATTTCTAATCAAAAACTCAGCACAATGTGATCAGATTTTTTGTGTAAATCACCCATGATGAAATGGGCAAAAAGAATCTCCAAAAAAAAATTTACTGAAGTCAAATGCAGTCTCTTACAAAAATACTACCTGGTATACTGATGCCGATGGGTTTCTAAGACACCTAGCAGGAAAATTCTATACAACAAGAGGCCCACCTTCCAAAAAATAATTCTGGTTTTTTTTTTAGGTCTCCTTCATAAACAGATGATAGATAGAAAGAGATAGAGATAGAGAGAGATATGATAGATTAGATAGATAAATAATAGATGAGAGAGAGAGAGAGAGAGAGAGAGAGAGAGAGAGAGAGAGAATGAGATTAGAGAGCTGTTAATACAGGAATTGGCTTGTGAGATGAGGGAAGTGAGAAGTTCCTTGATATGCCATCTGCAAGCTAGAGGATCAAGAAAGCTGGTGGAATACATACTACAGTCCAAGTGTGAAGGCCCAAGAACCAGAGCACCTGTAGGTGTAACTCTCCATGTGAGGCTGGAAGCCTGATAACTTAGGGATCTCCTGAGTCAAGTCCTGAAGTCTAAAGGCTTGAGAAACATGGATTTCTTATGTCCAAAAGCACAAGTGGGTGTCCCAGCTCTGGAAAGGAAAGGAAATTGCCATTTTTTCTGGCTTCTTGTTCTATTGGTTGGTGCCCATTATCACTGGGGGGAATCAGACCATTTTCTACGTAGTCTTCTCATTTAAATGCCAGTCTATTCCAAAAACTCCCTTATGGACATATCCAGAAATGATGCTTTACTCAATTTCTGGATATCCCTTAACCCAGTCAAGTTGACCTCTATAATGAAGCATCAAACCATATGAGGAGGAATTTTTAAGAATCTCTTTCTCTTAAAGAGAATTTTAAAAAATCTCTTTCTTTTACTTTTTCTTTTATTCTTTTTTATTTAATTTTATTTTAAAGATGTGGGGGGTACAATTCAGGATTAGGTATACAAGTGATCATCGTACAGGTAGTTTGGGCCTCCCTTTTATCCCCACTTTGCCTGGTTTGAGATCAGGTACCCTTACTGAGGATATGTGTTCCCCCCAACCCCCCAGGAGTTTCCAGCTACAGTCAATCACTTTCTTATACTAATATGGTAAATGTTCAGGTTCTGCTTATGAGTGAGAACATGTGGTACTCAGTTTCTGTGATAATTTACTGGAATTATAGACTCTAAATCCATCCAAGTTTCTTTGCAGTCCATAATTCTGTCCTTCTTTATGACTGTGTAATATTCTATTGTGTATAAGTACCACATTTTTTTTATCCAGTCCAGTTTTGATGGGCAGCACAATTGGTTCCAAGTTTTTGCTATTGTTAATAGTGCTGCCATTAATATGTGTACCTAGGTACATTTGTGGTAGAGTGATTTAAATTTTTCCAGGTATATTCCCAGAAGGGGGATTGCTGGGAATATGAACAGTCAAGTTCTAGTTCTTTTAGGAATCACCACACTGTTTTCCATAGACGTTGAACTAGGTTGCATTTCCACCAACATTGTAGAAGCATTCACTTTCCTCTGCATCCTCACCAGCATCTGTTGTTTTAGTTTTTATTAATGATGGCCATTCTTACTGAAGTTATATGGAATCTCAATGTGATTTTGATTTGCATTTCTCTGATGATTAGTGGGGCTGAGCATTTTTTCATGTGTCTGTTGGTGGCTCGTATGTCTTCTTTTGAGAAGTGTCTATATGTATCTATTTGTTTAATGGGATTGTTTGTTTGTTTTCCTTTCAGCATATTTGAGGTCCTTATAGATCCCGGATGTTAGGCCTTTGTCAGATATGCAGCTGGCAAATACTTTTTCCCATTATGTGCTGTCTCTCCATTCTCTTGATAGCTTCTTTTGCTTTGCAGAAGTTTTTCAGTTTGATGAACTCCCACTTGTCTCTTATGGCATGGGCTTTTGGGGTTTTGATCAGGAATCGGTTGCTGGCTCCAGTTTCCATAAGGGCCTCTCCTGTGTTTTCTAAGATTTGCAAAGTTTGAGATTTTACATTTAGGTCTTTGATTCATTTGGAGTTGATATTTCTGTATGGTGATAGGTAGGGATCCTGTTTCATTCTTCTGCACAGGGTCAGTCAGTTTTTCCAGCACCATTTACAGTATAGGTTCTCCTCTCCCCAGTGGTTGTTGGTGGAGGCTCTGTCAGAGATGAGACTACTTTATTCTTGTCTCCACTCAGATGTTGGAGTAGTTATCTGATTAGTAAAATTTGGAGGTATGAGTTTATCTTACCAGACTAGCTTTGTTCTTCTTAGAGGAAAATATTCACAAGGAGAACAAGTTCTTCCATCTTGCATGCTGGGGATCCTACCTCAGTAGATAGAGCATGCCCACCCCTGTATGGTGCTAACTGGTCCTGGAAACAGAAGGACTTGATTACTGGGATGAGTGTTAACAAGGCTGCTTACCCTCAGATTGAACCCACATAACTCCACTTCAGCCTCGATCAGTTATTAACAATACATTCCATTCATGTTTGATTTCTGATGTTATCCTCATTTATTTCAGAATTTGGGTAGGTAGAAGGAGGTGCCATTTCTCAATATTCTTTTGGAAACCTTCAAATTCACTAGAAGTTATACCATAATTAATGTCATATAATAAAGTATTAATTTAATCTTGTCAATTCTGCTTTTTAAAAAATCTAAAATATATTACACAAGTGAACCATACAGGTTCTTGTGTAAATTATTCCATCCAGCTAAAATCAGAAGGGATAAATCAAACTTTCCTTTCCAAAGAAGAAATTATCGAATAGATCCAGACAGCAGTCAGTTTGCAGGAGATGAGAGTGGTGACATTTGTGTCACATAGTTGCCATCATTGACATAGACAGTTGTAGGCACATTAGAGAACTAAAAAAGGAAAAAGGAGCATGTTTGCTCTGAAATATACTTCCATGACTCTGTCAGTGCAAATTAACACCTCATGCAGGACCTCGTATGGTCTAAATTATAAGTAGGTTCTATTTGGAGATTTTTTTTTTTTTTAGCTTAACAGGAAAGTCATTAGCCTTCTGAAAAGAACTCACCTCTCCACAAGTCAAGACAAAGATTCAATAACCCAAAGCGGTTTCTTGGCCACCATAGGTATGTTCCAGTGATTGATGATTCTGCAGAGTGAGATGGAATACTGTGGAAAGAATTTACTGGGGACACAATTAAATTCAATACAATATAATCAATTTAACTGTGTGACCTTCTTTTTTTTCATATTTTAAGAATAATAGTGCAGGCACAGATATAAGTAAAGCCTGAAATTGACTCTAAGATACTGCCATTCTAGGAAATGAGTTCAAAAGGTCATCAAGTGATTATAGTTGATGTCTTAAATGTAAAAAAATAAGTATGCAGAAGCTACAACAGAAGCATAGAATGAATGATTTACTCCAATAGGGTGCATATGCTGGACAAGAGAGGAGAAGAAAGGCATTTTATTTTATTTATTTTTAATACATATTTTTCATTTTAAAATTGTGGGTACAGTTAAGGGTTAGCTATACAAATATGCATTGTGCAGGTACCCGTGTTGATGAGATGTGCCCCCCCATCCCCAGACAGATATTGACTACCATTAATCCCACCTCCCTGCCCCCCTCGCATAGTTTCCCACCACTGTCAATCCTTTTCTTAAAGTATTATGATAGTTGTTCAAGGTTCACTTATGAGTGAGGACATGTGATACTCAGATCTTTGTTTCTGTGAGAGATCACTCAGTATTATAAACTCTAATTATATCCAGGTTGCTGCAAAATTCATGATTTTGTTCTTTTTTATGGCTGTGTAATATCCCATTGTGTATATGTACCACATTTAAAAAATCCGTCCTCTTTTGATGGACAGGATGATTGGTTCCATGATCTTGCTATTGTGAACAATGCTGTGATAAACATACATGTGCAGGTATCTTTTTTATAGAGTGATTTGAGTTCTTCAGGGTATATTCCCAGTAGGGGGATTGCAGGGTCATCTAGAAGGTCTATTTTTAGAGCTTTTAGGAATCGCTACACTGATTTCAACAGAGGCTGCACTAGTTTAGACACCCATCAACAGTATAGACGTGTTCCCTTTTCACCACATTCTCTCCAGCATCTGTTATTTTTTGAGTTATTGATAATGACCATTCTAACTGGAGTTAGGTGGTATCTCAATGTGGTTTTAATTTGCATTTCCTTGATGACTAGTGAGGTTGAACATTTCTTCATGTATCTGTTGGCTGCTCATATGACTTCTTTGAAGAAGTGTCTGTTCATGTCTTTTGCCCACTTTGTAATGGGGTTGTTTGTTTTTTTCTTTTCAGCACATTGAGTTCCTTGTAGATACTAGATGTTAGGGCTTTTAAGCAAAACCTCAATTTCTCAAGCAACTCATCTTCGATAAAGCCTCCAACAAAAGCCACTGGGGAGAGAACAATCTATTCAGTAAATGGTGCTGGGAAAACTGGCTGACCACATGCAGAATATTTAAACAAGACCCCTATCTATCCCCATACACAAAAATTAACTCTAAATGGATCAGAGACCTAAATGTAAAACCTCAAACCATAAGAACTTTAGAAAATGCGGGACACACCCTTATAGAAGTTGGAACTGGTATGCAATTCCTGAGCAAAAACCAAAATGCAAGGGTCATAAGAGATAAGATAGACAAGTGGTACCTCATTAAACTGACAAGCTTCTGCAAAGCCAAAGAAACCATCAAGAGAGCAGGGAGACAGCCCACAGACTGGGAAAAAGTATTTGCTAAGAAAAGCATTTTAAACCAAAGCAATAGTAAGTGCTGATATTTGAGGTATATAAAACCAAATGGCATTTTCAAAAGACAGTCATACATAGTGTTGTATCGCTAACATAGATATTTATGCATATATATAATATGTATTTATATTTTTATAAAAAATAATTTTATATTATAAATTATAATAAATATAAAGTTATGAATAATTTATATCTTTTATAAAATACAAATATAAAATTATAAATATAATAAATTTATAAATTAATTTTATACATTATAAAATATGAATATATAAAATTTTATATTTATAAAAATATAAGTATGTATATTTCTTTAGTTGGAGTCTCACTCCATCACCCAGGCTGGAGTTCAGTGGCATGCTCATGGCAACCCCAGTGTTGACCTGCTGTACTCAGTTGATACTTCCACCTCAGCCTTGCAAGTAGCTGAAACTATAGGTGCGTGCTACTATGCCTGGCTAATTTTTTGATTTATTATAGAGATGAGGTCTTGCAAGTTGCCCAGACTATTCTTGAATCATGGGCTTAGGCAATCTGCTCATCTTGGCCTCCCAAAATGCTGGGATTACAGGTTTGAGCTACTGCACCTGGCAAATACATATATATTTTAAAGATAGTGCATTTGGAGAGGAAAGCAGAGTGCTGGTTATAAAAGGCTTTGTCTGCAATCTTAAAAGATGTGTTATTAGGCAATGAGGCAGTCAATGGAAGAATTCAAGCATAATGTTATCATTCTGGAAAGGTCATTTTTATGGCAGAGCTGAGAATGGGTTGAATGGGGTAGATAATGTAAATAGGAAAGGAGCTTCTAAAACATTCCAGGTAAGAAAATGCATGGTTCTTGAGTAGGTTTTGAGGAAAATGCATAAATAGAAGAGAGAGTAATGAAGTATGGGTGATTAATCTCTACCCACCTGGTAACTCCATGTTTAGCTTTAAATAAATACTAATCCTTTGAGTATTGTTAAAATGTGCACAATAAGGGAAAAGGACAAATTAACTTGTGATTTCTTGCACAGGGGTGAAGGTTAAACTTGGAAACCAAACAAAACTAAATGACAAAGCAGTCAGTGGAATTGCAATGGCATTTCACTTCAGGCACTCCATTAATGGAGTGTCCCAATGATTGCAGTTCAAAAGCCAGTCTGTGATTATGTGACTTGATCATTTGACTTTTGACTTGTTCATCCTGGTCTGGACCTTTAAACAAGGAGATTTCCACAACATCAGTTCCAAAATGTGCAGACTCGGATTTCTGAAAGACCTATAACTCATGCTGCATTCTATCCCAAGATAGTTATCCAAGTAGGCAACCTTATTTGATTTGTTGCCTCCCCCTGAAATTTGTACCTATCTGCTGAAGCACTTATCTCCCCATACTATTTGTGTGGCCACTCTCAGAGTGCCCTGTGTTGGCCTTTTCCCAATTAGACTTCACTTCTATACCTTTCTTCCAGCTAGTCATGACTTCTCCAGCTTCAATATATTGGTATTTTTATTATCATGGAAAATTATTATAATGCTAGGTAACATTATATGATATTGTGACAATAATTGTTATAGTGGTATTATACAATATTTTAATGATACAATGCTTGGGTTGGGCAGCTCTGGCATAAAGAAAAAAGGCACAAGGTTTAGAATCAGACTCACATGAAGTGTAGTAGACACTGATTTATTATTAGCCATGTCATGTGTACAGCCAACACCACTGTGTGTATTTCTCACAAGAAGAATGGGAAGAGAACCCTGTCTTCCTTCTATCTCAGGGGAATGAGGTCACATGGAAGCTGAAGTGCTTAGCATAGTACCTAGCACTCTTTAGTCATTCATATGATCATTTTACCTGAAACTTTCCCACAACCAAATTAAAAACTATATATATTGAGAACACTATATTGAATGATATGAAAATAAAGCATCTGAAATATCACAATGGTTAATGTTATGCTAATTATTATTTTGTTTTTGAATAATCCAATCTAAGTTCCAAGATTTAAACCAAAAAATCCTCTATTCCACAAACAATGTTTTATTTATCTTCATTATTTCAAGGCTCTACAAATACTTCATAGTTTTAGAAATCTAATGGTTAACTGAAAACAGTTGGTATTGCTGGCAATAGAATAATGCCTTTCTCATCATTCTTCATTTTCAGGACAATTGTTTGGGAGGTCATATCGTTAAGTCATATTTTAGTGATGGAATAGCATTTTGAAGGTATTCACTTATTTCTACAATTGAGGAGATAACTGGGAAAATACTGAGCACATTTATTTGTTCATAAAGAAGTACTCAACTTTGCTATGAGACTTGCAATAAGCAATAAGGAAAAGATGTGGATTTCAACAGAAAGAGTCCCTGGGAGACTACAAGACATAACAAGGAGATGCAAGCAAAAGATTTGCCAGTCAGTTGCACACCTTTCTAAATCATCCCAGGAACATGACATATTTTCCTCTTCAAGTTGGGTTGTTTTGGAAACATTAGGCTTCTCCCTCTCTCTTTCTCTCCACTTTGTTTGAGCTCATCTTAAATTCCCCTCTTTGATATCAAGTCAATTTTGACTTCCTGTTAAGGGAGATTGGGAGTTGAGAACCATTGCATGAAAAATTCTGGCTATCAAAACAAGAAGCTACAAATGGCTCCAGAGCCTTCCCAGTCCATGATGTTGGGGATGAGCATAAACAGGAAAGCGGTTTGGATGACAGTGACTGACTCACCGGGTGTGCCTGAGACTTGTTTTGGAGTTCACCTGGAAGGTGCAACTATGTCATCAAAGAACGAGATGAAAAAAAATGACCTTTGAAGGCAGCGCTGTGGTGTGGGAATTATGTGTGGAAACCTAATTAGACATTGGACGCATAGCTTCTGATGTAATAACCCAAGTGTGCAATAGCACCTCTGAATAAGTATACAATAATACAATCATTTTGGCAGGAAAATTTGAAAAGAAACACAGGAAAAATGTGAATTAAATTTTGCATTCGTACAGGAAGTTCACTTAACTTCCTGAGAATTCTCCCATTGAAAAATCCAAGAAATTTACATTTTCATTAGCTGCATTTATGCTAAGTGTTTTTGGCATTAAATCAGTAAAACCAATTATTCTGTTGACTCAACGTTCATGAAGCAAACTATAATTCCAGCAGCTAAAACTGCTTCTGAAGACTCAAGTCTTTAATTTTGCTTTTAGAGTTGTAACTGAAGAAAGATGACCTCTGTCTCACTACCACCTTCCAAATTTCAGGCAAATGTTTCCAGTTGATAGACCGCAATGTCCAGCTGTAGCCATAACTACAAGAGTAAGTTAGAAAAGTAACTGTTACTTGTCCAGACCTGGATATACAAGAAGGCATCTATAAGGAGGTTAATGCTGACAGTCAGGCTACCACACCCAGAAATCACAGCTTGGGAGAGTGAAACTACCTACTACATCTCCAAAAATGGGACTCCCAGATTCCACAGAAAACTAAATGAAACTAACATAACCATTATTAAATGGTATTTCAAAGGGTTTCCCCTTCAAGAGTATTTTAATTTATGAATAAAATGCTGACTTTTATAAAATCCTGGGATATAAGTAATCTAGAGAAAGCTATCAGGAGATGCTATGCCATGCACCATAGCTACACAGTTTCTATGCCAGAAAATTCAGCACAAAGACAAATGACTCACTAACTGCTTGTGTGTATATGGACCATGTCTCTGGTTAGCAACTAAGGCTGAGATTTTAACTTAAAGCTAAGCACTTGACTTATGTTATCTAATTTAGTTCTTATAAAATTTTAATACAGTCTGTAATATTATTTGCAGTTTACCTCTTAGGAATGTAAAACTCTGAGAAATTAAGTAATTTACCCAAATGTTGTACACAGATGTTAAAAAGACAGGATTAGGATTAAACTTGGTTTCCTTGGTTTTGTCTCACACCATACATACATAACGTTGTCTTATGGCACAGAGAAATCAGGATACCTGTAATGAGTGTTACATCAAAAATGTTTTGAGAAGTTGACCAGTGGTGACACCAATAAAGCACTTCTCTCTCTCTTTCTCTCTGTTTTTTACTTGTTTGTTTGCTTGCATGTTTGTAGAGATGGGGAATCACTATGTTGTCCAGACTGGTCTCAAATTCCTGGGCTCAAGAAAGCCTCCTACCTTGACCCCCAAAGTGCTGGTTTTACTCATGTGAGTCACCGTACCCAGCAATACATCTCTTTATGAGCTGATTTTCTTTGTAGACTCCAGCCTAGTCGTTCCCAAACCCCAAGAGTTGGGATTCCCCTTTCTTATTTATTTTCCATAAATTAGTAATTTGCTATTGGTCTCAATATTTGAATGAGAAGATTGTGAAGATGCCCACATGCTTCACTACTAATTCTGTTGTGAGGGACTGTAGAATTGGAAAGTGTTGGGGACCGACCGTAAAGGTCTGCCTTCTGACATGGTTGAGGAGACTTATGACCCCAGATGGCATGGCACATCTGGGAAAGTGGTGGTTCTGCTTCTCCTGCTTTGCTTAGGCATGCCAGTGGAAACCCTAGAGGCTGAGAAATTACAGTTAACTCAACAACCACAGAAAAAGGACTCTGGAGGATTGCAGGGAATTTTATCTACTCACCCCATGGTTATAAGCACAGAGAGGAAAAATCATAGTCCGTCCTGTAGTGTCACATCCAGAAATCCCCATTAGATTACTAGACAAAATTTATGCCCCTTTAAGGGAAACCCCCAACATTATGCTAAGAAACTGGTGCTGGCATTATAGGGACCCTGAAGGTCAGCCTTCGAATGTACAAGCAGGAACTCACTTTCCTTGCCAAGGAATTGTAGATGAAAACTATAGATATCTTGTGCTCTTTAGAAGCAAACTGGAACCATTTGGTCTTGACTGGAGATGAGCCAGAGAGAGATGGGGCTTCAGATGGGAGCCCACTGATTGCAGATTGCTTTGCAGCTTGTACTGGCAGAACCCCAAGAAATGTCAATGTTCCAGGGATTGTTTTTTCTATAGTTACATGAACAAAAGCTTATTTTGGGCAGAAAATATTTACCTAAGTGTACTTGGCCATAGTTAAATATATAACAGGTTAACCTTTGTTGTTACGTGATTTTTAGGAAAAGATTAGATATTAGTTTTAATAAAAGGTTTATGTTTAATTTTAAAAGGTCATAGGTATTTAAGCATAGTGTAATGGGTTTGTTCTCAGTTCATTTAACCTTAAAAAAATAAGTACATAATAAATTTGTTGTTTTATAGCTGTAAGAAAAATGATTGTATTTAATTGTTTAGACATAAAAATAATACGTAAAAGACCACACATGATTGTCCATTTAATCATAAAAGAATGAGAAAAACATCTGGTGGGTCGTGGAAAATTTGAATGATGTCAAGAAAGATTTTTTCATTTGTATCACTTAGAAGTTATGCACCAAAAAACTATATATGCTGAAACTTTGTTAGCAATAAACGAGCAGTCCTGCATAAACATCAGGTCTGAGTCCATCTCTTCACTCACCAACGCCGCCCTTCCTTTGGGAAACCCTGAACCCGCTGGAGTGGGACTCCAGCAGGAAAGTGAAAGAAATGATATTGATAAATGTATGTATAAGAGCCTTAAGCTGTCAGGTTGCCCCTTCTGGGCAGACTAGCAGATGGTGGGAGTGTTGGCAGAATAGGTAAAATTAAATTCAATAGATTTTTTTCACATTATAGAATTCAATCACCAATGCCAAGCCAAGTAAGCCACCCACACTATTTAATATTTTCCATCTGTTCAACCTTATAACTTTGAAAACAGTGTCCACTGATGTATAAAAATTCTTTAATATTTTAATTTGAGTTACAAATAATCTAGCAGACAAGGGGAATTTCAAGGTAATATTAGCAATATTCCTAAGTACATAATTTTATTTCTGTTATTACTAAGAACAATTGTTTTCTTCTGTCCTCTTCTGCCCTATATTTCTCTTTTATATCCTTTCTATAGAGTCTTGATATTTTGTTTTGATTTTATTGTATATCATTCAAATTATTTTGAAAAAAGTGTTAAGCATTTTGAATGATTTTTAATATAACTTAAATGTAGCTGATTTGTACACAAAATTTGAAATTTTGCAGAGCTGTGTCTGGAGAAATATAAACTCTATAAATTGTTAATAAAAGTGCTAATTGTATATTGCCTTTTAAATTTCAAGAATGTTGACAGTATATTTTGTACTTAAAGTAGATGAACATATTTTCAGTATTTTTATTTTTAAGATATATTTTTTATTTTAGGACAATTTTTGGGTTTACAGAGAAATCATGAAGACATTACAAAAAATTTCCATATATCAATTAGCACCCAATTTCCCTATTATTAACATCTTACATTAGTATGGAACATACACTCATACAGAGTCAACTACATTTATTTATTCAGACACTGGGATAAGTACTCTTTATAATTTTTTGATAAGAACAAAAGCCTTAAGAAATATTGAGGTTATTGTTATTATTACTATTATTTTTTATTTATTTTTTTATTTTTTATTTTTTTGAGTTGGAGTCTCACTCTGTCGCCCAGACTGAAGTGCAGTGTCCGCTCCCGGCCAGCACAGCCTCGACCTGCTGAGCTCCAGTGATCCTTCTGCCTCAACCTTTCAAGTAGCTGGAATTACAGGCATGCGCTACCACGCCTGGTTGATTTTTTAAATTTATTTATTGTAGAGATGAGGTCTCGCTGCCCAGGCAGGTCTCAAACCCGCGGGCTCAGGCAATCCACTCACCTCAGCCTCCCAAAGGCGCGGGATTACAGGCTGAGCCACCGAGCCTGGCATTACTATTATTTTTACAGAGGAGGACACTAAGCCAAGAGAAATAAGATAGACTCATCTGAGTTTCCAGAAGTAGTCTACAATACAGTAAGATAGTACATCAACATGTGTATGACACCAAAGATCAAATACATATGTTCAGTTGTCATGCCTTTTTAGACTCCTCTTATTTTTGACAGTCTATTTAATTTCTAACTGTGGAGAAATGGTTGGTTTCTTTTTAAACCACATGGGAATCAAATAGCTAAATACCATAGACAGTTATATAGAAAAATGCAGCTTAGGTCTGTTGCCTCTATTTTTTTCCCTGTAGTATTGGTTACTGATGAGAACATGGTACAGCTGGTCTCTACCTGTGTGACTTCCTTTGATTTGCTGTTGAGGCTTGAGGGAATTGATTTCCAACTTGGCCTGCATATTAATATCACCTGGGTAGCTTTGAAAAACAATGATGCCTAGGCTTCACCCCAGAACAATTAAATCAAAATCTTTGAATGAGCAACCCAGGAATGGCATTGCTGTGGTTTGCAGCTCACCAGGTGATACCCATATGCAGCCAGGGCTAAGAACTACTGCTTTTTGGATGAGACTGCTGTCCACAGAATAAATAACTTCTCTGAGAATGAATCTGAGTCACATTAGCAGCTACTGGTTTGATCTCTTACAACACTGAAAAACAATTTCTCTGCCATCTGTTAAGGAAGAAAATGCAAATAGTAGAAAGGTATTGATGTAAGAGTAGGGGGTATGTGACTTTATTCCCTCTAGATGACATGAGCTCTGTGTTCCATAACTTCTCAAGGTTACAGCTAGCCACTGCAGCAATGGGCCAGATGATGCCTAAAAGTGTCATGTGTTCAAAATAAGCATGGAACTTCTAGTTTCATCAGATTACTGCTATTAGTATTTCTGAAGATGACAACAATGGGGACTTCTAACACTCAAACAAAAAAATGTACAATGAAAGAATAATATAAGTACTCTGGATGTATTGTTTCTCTTAGGTTAAATAAAGACTTCATTTATGCCAATTGCAATGGTAATTATAAGATCCCTCTGCCGATAAATACTTGGATTTCTATGCATAAAAGTCTCTGTGTAATTTAATCTCAAAGAGTTTAGTTTGTAATCATTTCTTATTAGTACATCCTCTTCATTGATGCAGCCTGAGAGTTAGTTGTAAGCACTCCAGTTTGTGGTACTCACTATTTGTTACATGTGTTGTTGAAGTATAAATGTGATAGGAAGATTATTTATGTTCTTAGTAGTTCATTGTGAAAAGAGGGGTTTCAAACATTTATGAAACATATTCCAGATTTCTAAAATAATAGTTGAGATGTTCCAAAATATTGATCATTTAAGCCTCTTGATCAATGTAACTTAATACAACATGCATTTATTGAGTACTAACTGTATGGTACCTCAAAATAAAAAGATAGTGAAACTAGGGAAAAATCTAGATATTTATGGTAGCATGAATACAAATCTGAGGTTAGAAAATCAGAACATTGTCTATCATCTGGGTGTATATTTCCAAACATTATAAAATTGTACCATCCACACACTTGAATAAATTTCTCCCTTTATTTGTTAGGCTTTGCATCAAGAGAACACAAACACAGCATCACAGACTGTGTGTGTGTGTGTGTGTGTGTGTGTGTGTGTGTGTGTGTATGAGTGTATGTGTCCATACACTCATACACCATCAACCACATTTATTTATTCAGGCACTAGGTTAGTACTTTTTATAATTTTTTAAATAAGAACTATAACCTTAAGAAACATTGTGGTTGTTATTATTATCATTATTTACAGATGATGATACTAAGCCAAGAAAAGTGAGATAGACTTATCTGAGTTTCCAGAAGTAGTCTACAATATGTACTGTGTAAACATGCATTTTACACCAAAGCCCAAACACTAATCACTATACGTGTGTTTTTGAAGTATAAATGTGGTAGGAAGAAGATTATTTATGTTCTTAATAATTCATTGTGAAAGAGGGGTTTTCTAAAATATTAGTTGAGATGTTCCAAAATATCGATCATTGAAGCTTCTTGATCAATGTAACTCAATACAACATGCATTTATTGAGTACCAACTATATGGTACCTCACAATTTTATTTGAGGAACTATGAAAGACCCACCCAGAAAAGTTCAGCTGACTTGTGGAAAGAAGTGTATTCAGTGCCTTGACTCAACTAAGCAATGCAGTCAGATATCTACAAATAGAGGCAAAGGAGAGGTGCCAGTAACAATGACTTGGCTCGTGGTTGCTCATTGCTTTTACTTGAAAACTCAGGATGCAATCTGTGGTTTTCTTGTTTGTTTTGACTTCTCCTTAAATGCACTAGAAGGAATCTTTGGCATTTTTTATGAAATAGAAAAATCTACCTCAAATTCAATACAAACTCTTCCCTCCAAGAAATTAAAATTTATGCCCTGAAGAGTAAATCAGTTTTTTGCTAATGGATTAAGCCAAAGTTTCAAGGATAGTTTCTGGTATGCAATCGTGATTCAAAGGGGTTGTTAGTACACAGGGAAAGATGTGGTAGGGTGGAGATGTTAATGAGGAAATGAGATGAAGTTGGGGATTAATTGGCAGTGACAAGAGACTTCAGTTGAGGGTAGGAGCTTTCCTGAAAGCAGGCCTGTTGACTAGGTGACATTGAATTGGTGGGACAAAAGGATAACCATTTAAGTCCCATAGAAAAGTTGGAACAGAACACTCAGTGCAAAATAGTTTCATGAGTTGAAACCTTATACTTTTATACTCAGGACCTGTTCTATTTCCACCTTTATATGGAAAACATCTTCACACTTTATAGACCAAGTTTTTAGTTTATGATTCAGAAGAAGTGACTCCTAATTATGCTATAAGTATTTATTTTCTGCTCTATTGTCATCTCCAAAGTTTTGTTTACTATAACATGTAACCACAGGGAACCACAGGGCACCTGGGTTGTAGCAACAAGTGTCAGTTTTTCTTTGTATTTAGGATTTGGATTGAGCATACAGCAGAAGTCCATGCTGAAATCATGATAAATGAGCTCTTCTATAGCACATAAAAAGAAAAGTCATTAATTTCTTTTGATAATGTGAAAATGAGATCTCTAATAATATAGTAGTAAGGAGGTGCATTCACTGAGTTTTTTTTTCACAAATCTAGGAAGTAGGAGCTTCAGACATCTAGTTCCTTGAGGGAAACCTTCACAGTTAAATGCAACTTCACATAATGATACAGAGAAATAAATCCATAGTAATTAAATGTGCATAATGTGTGGACCCTGCATTCCAGCCATCGAGGTTAAAGCACTGGAGATAGGTCAAGCCTGGGATGAAACACCTGTGGCTCCACTTTTGCCTCATCTGATTTCTGGCTCATGGCTGCCGCTCAACTTCCTCCCTATGGATGTTCCCTCCCTTCAGACCAGTGAATCCATTCCCAGTTTCTTTCTCAATGAAGCACAAACATGCCAATGACATTTTACAGGATTTATTCTCCTTTAGCTGCCTGCCAACTAAGATACAGTGACTGTATTAAATCCATAAACTGGTGCACTAAATAATTTCATTTTTTTCTAAGAATTTTTCTTTAGTTTTTTATTTTAAAGATGTGGGGTACAATTCAGGATTAGGTATACAAGTGGTCATCATACAGGTAAAGTTTTGGCCACCCTTTGGTCCCCACTTTGCCTGGTTTGAGATCAGGTACCCTTGTTGATGTCCCCCCACCCTCTATCCAACCTGGCAGTATCCTGCTACTGCCAATCCCTTTCTTATAGTATTATGGTAAATGTTAAGGGTCTACTTAAGAGTGAGAAAATGTGGTACTCTTTTTCTTACAACCTTCTCCTTTTCTTTTCTGTATTCAGAAGCTGGAAATTACAGTGTTCAGTTTTGCAGCAACCCTTATGCTAGGGTGCATGTGATAGTAAATCTGATCAAGAGCCTTCTAGGCAAGCCATCATTTTTCTAATAAAAAGTATCAGTGAGATAGATTCTGTATCTTTTATTCTATTTTTTTCTTAAATCCCAGAATATAGATGGAATGCTTAAAGGAATGAAGGCATCTTATAAAATTAGATATTATGTTAAGGATGGAAATTTTATGACATAAGTAAACATTTGTAATATCTTGAAATGCTTATTTTCAAACTCCTTTTTTGTGAGAAAATATGCCTCTATTTAATCAACTAAGTTTTTTTATTGCTTGCAACTTAACACATTTCTGACTAATTGAGTGACTGACTCTAGTTTTACAAAATGTTAAAAGTGATAAGGTACCCAAGGTGGTTATACACCCTTTCAAGACAAAACAATAGCCCTTGTAAATATGTTTCCTTCCCCTTCCTTCCTTCCTTCTTTTCTTCCTTTCCTCCCACACTTAAAATACTTAAAAGAGAATACATGCATAAAATCTTCAAAAAATGAAAGAGAGGAGTCAACTATCAAAAGCCAACAGAATTTGAATTTTTTGTATGAGCAAAAGCAATTTATATCCTATCAAACAATAAATAAGAATGGAGTGGAGAAACCTGCAGGTCAACACCACACAGGTAGTAAGTGTTATAAAGGTGGAAGTGATTCTTTTCCCCTGAGTTCCATAGAGGTTCCATGCTTGTAGAAGGGGGATACAGACATGAAAAGTTGACTCTGCAATCATATTCAACATATGAACTAACAATTAGGCATCAGTTAGAGTCAGATCACCACCTTCTAGTCACCCATGATGTATGTAGAAAAAACTGAGAGTTAAAAGAGTGGGATCTCCAAATATCTGAGGTTTGTTCTATAATAAAACATAGCAAGTGGCTCAGAATAGAGAAAAAGAATCAGCATTTTCTTATAAGTCGCTAGATTGTAAGGCTTAGGGTCGAGAATCACTTGTCTAGTAGGAAGTAGATGTATAATTATATTTTTATATCATATGATACATTGTGATGTCAACACATATCAAATACTATAGGATCCTCTCAAGAAAACTCTGAATAAAGGGAAGAATTCTCTAAAGAAATGATATCTGGACAGTCTCCAATTATGACAGTCTTCCTTATTCTTTGTAACTTCGTGTTGTCCTCTTCTATGCTGAAAAGAAGTTGAGGGCTGACAAAATAACATTGTAAGTCATGCAAAGCAAAAACAAAGTGTGGCATTGATGGATAACTGCCAGACTTTGGGTATGGCTGGGGCCTGTGATATATAAATGAAATTATAGGAAAAATTACCAGAGAAGTAAATGGTGGTTAGATTGTAGAAGACATCTGGGGAACTATGGAAGACTCTCATTCATGGGAGTGACATGATTGGTATATGTTTTAGCAAGACCACAATGGGTAGGGGACAAAGAGTGGAGGCTTTTGCAAATGTCCATAAAGGCAATAAAATGACCTAAAGCAGAATAATTAGAGTGGGAGTGATGAATTCCAAATAATTTAATAGAAACATTAACCAACTTTGATAACACAATGAAATGGGAATGAGGTGAAAAGATGACAAGAAGCATGGGGTCTATTTGAGAATTTGAGGAGAAAAACATTTCAGTAAAATAGATTTCTAATTCGGTTTTGAAAATGTTGAATTTGAGATGCCTGTAGAAAATTCTTAGGAACTGACAAACTGAATTTTTTCTTTCTCCTATAAAAAGGATACAGAATTGGCTTCTTTATTCTCTACTTGTTATTGAGAAGGAAGGTTATCTTTTGTCAATAATGATTCAAAAAAATTAATCAACATCTCAGGAAATCTCTCAATAACTCCACCTGTTGACCATATGTTGGGAGTCGGCCATGGAGGCCCATTGAGTGTTAGGGATCAGAGAGGGCTGTGGACCCTGAGACCACTAGGATGCATTCAGGAGCTGTTGATCCCATTCCCTTCTCCTTTTTCTATTTAGCACACTTAGCCAAAAGGAACTCTGCTGACCTAAGCTGAAGGCTCTGTGAGTGTGACAGGCATGGCTAACTCTAGAAACTCATTGTTCCTGTTTCCCATGAACTGTGGTTTTGGCTTAGGTATTAGATATAATTCAAACTCAGGTCACATTTGGGATCCTTCAATATGGTACAAGCTTCTTTATAAGTTTTAAAAATATATTTGTAGAATTAGTATATACATATGGAGAGCTGTTTTCAGCATTAGGTGGTATAGATGATTATCTGTAGTCACAAGAAATGGCCCAGTATGAACTTTGGACTTGGCCACATTCTTAAGAGCCCAGCATGTGCTTTGGACTGGGCCATATTCTTTTGAACCAGTTTTAGCTAACAATTAGTATAGGGTTTTTCTGTATTCATTATAGAAGTTGAACTTATTTTATTCATAGAAAGTATTGTAGAATAGGTTATGCCAATGTCAGGGAATTATGATAGTTCGACCATGACACTTTGAGATCTAATTAGAAACTTTTATAGAAGTTAAGATAGATATATAAGATTTTAAAGTAGCCATTTTGCTAAGAGATTATAATCAATTGTTTCTAGAAATGGTCCAGTGTGATCTTTGAACTGGGCCACATTCTTTAGGAATTGGTTTGAGCTATAATTAAGAGTTTCCATAGTGTAGGTAGAATTAGCATAGAATAGAAAGGTAATAGGATTTAAGTTAGTCATCATAGGTGTTGTGTACGCATATGCTTTAGAAGTTATTGATTATTAGAACATCATGATGCTAGTAGGGATTGTTGCATTGATTTTGAGGAACATTAACCAAGCACAGGGAACAATAAGACAATTTTGGGTTTGTCCTTCCTGATACTTGAGAAAACATCTGGTGGGTGGGGGACGCCCCTAATCCACCTGGTTTTGTGTTCATGTGAAAGACATGTGAGACTGACTGTGCCAAATTTGAGGATAAAGCACTGTTGTAATTTCCAATAAACAGCTTCTGCACTAGACGGAGTCCAGTCTCTTTCTTTCTCCTATTATCTATCCCTTCCAGATTCATCAGCGCTGTCACATCTTTCAGAAACCCCCAATCTCTGCAGGGGTTGGCCCCCTGCAACCATAGAGTTGCAAGATTCACTTTCGTAAATCACATAATCAGCATCTTATTTAAGCTGACCTCAAACATGGGTCAAAAAGCTATGTCTTGAGGGGTCAAGGAGTTTAATTTTTGTTCCACAAACATCTTCCTCACTGCTTTGACTATTCCTTTATTATTGTATCTTTTTTAAAAAAAAATTGAAGCTAACTTTTAAAATATAAATGCCTCCAAAAACAATGTAACTTATTAAGCCACCCTTAACCATGAATACTGTATGTACAAAACAATGTTCCAGGTTAGTCAGAGAGTGGGTTTTGAGGCTTGGGGACTAGGGAAATAAATAAAGTTCCAGTTAGTGTGGATGGAGAAAAAGTTATTTATCTGTCAGCAATTCATTTTAGTCAAGAGTAATGGAATATCTTATTAACAATTGCTTAAACAATTGGGAGTTTATTGATTTCACCTAATAAGAAATCTGGAGGTAGGTGGCTTCTGGTATTGACTCAGCTTTTCAACAATTGTATCAAGGTTCATTTCTACATTTTCTCTGCCATTCTTTGTGGGTTGGTTTTTTTATCTTTAAATTACTGATCCACAGTCATAAGATCGCTGCCCCAGCTCCAGGAAGCATGACCACAGTCAAAGGCAGAAGATTAAAAAAAAAGGAGGGACCAGGGCAACTACACTTTTTTAAAAGAAGAAAATACTTCCTGGGGTGAGGTTGAGGAACTTTAAAAATATCCTCTTTCATTTCATTTTCAGAAGTTGAGGTTATTCCTAACTTTACAAATAGCAATAATTTTGACTTATTAACTGAATAAAATCTGTATCCATTATCAGGTAAGACCAGGTAATTAGGATCCCCATCAAAGAATAAACAGGAGGTTTCATTTGAGTATCTTGATGGTCTGAAGGCAGTGTAAAAACAAGCAAACAAACAAACAAACAAAAACTCTTCATAGATTATCGCTTCATTATGTTTTTATTCAAGGAAAAGAATGTGCATAGGTGGTGATGTAATCTTTTTCCTATATCATGTGGCTAAGATTTGAGAACATAAAAAGGCAGCTTTGTAGTGTCTCATCAGTACTGGTTTCTAAAAGGTATATTCTACATATATTCCAAATGGTGTATTCTAGATGTGTATCACAGTCATGAATACTGTTCTGCTTTTTTTGAAGCAAACAAAGATTAATCATCTAAACAAAATATGATATCTAAGGAGTAGGCAAGATGGCTTCAGTTTGGAAAAGGGAACTTGCCTCAAAGTGGGCAGGAAGAAATGGTGGCAGAAATATCTAACCAGGAAGTACAGCTAGTAGCTTACAAACATAGTCTGGCTCTTATGGAGGGGAGCAGCAAATTCCTCCTTCTACTTACTTCTTGGAATAAGAGGTGATTGAGGACAGAATGAGCAATACTAAAACAGTGACCGTACCCTTGGTGATAAGAGTGAGAAACCAGAAATGTCAGCACAGACTAGAATGTACCAATCAGCACTTCCTCATTTGTCCAGACTCTGAAAGAATCATGGCAGCCAACAACTGAATTCTAGCCTCTAAAGCTTGTATAAAGGCTTCTCATATCAGACATTGCTACCTTGGCTCCTCATTTGAATCATAATAATATTTGTTATTATTATTATTGGAGTCTAAGCTACGCTTAGAGGAAAATATATAGCTTTATATGCATTTATTAATAAAGAAAAACTGCAAATCAATTTTAGGCTAATATCTCAAGAACTTAGAAACAAAATAACTGTAAATTAAACCCAAGGAAATAACATGGATAAAAGCATAAATTAATAACCTGGAAAATAAATGCACAGTAAAGAAAATGCAGAAATTCCATAGCTGGTTCTTTGAAAATACATCAAAACTATTAAATCACTGATTATCTTAACAGGGACACTGTTTCTGTTTTAGAGGTGGCACTTGAGAGATTCACAAGATTCAAAATAGTTTTTTTTTTTTACCATCACAATCATGGAATTCTGAGTAATTTTTTTTCCTAGTGTCTCATTATAGCACAAGTAACAAAATGGGGCTATGATACCAAATAGTTGGGTTTTGTTTCTGACATCTCAGTTTCCTTTGTCTTTCTGATCTGCCTGTTGTTTTCACTTAAAATCAATTTAAAAATCAAGGAATTTTGGAGTAATGAGCCTTTGGGAAGGCTGCTCTTTATCGTGCATGGTCAGGGAATTGCCTGAGACTCAAATGAACATGTTATTTCACTGGAAAACAATGGCATCTGGGCAGAATGTATACCTGCTTTATCCACATTCAATTCTCCCTCATGGTTGTGGTATTTGGGTTGTTAATATTCTAATGCAAACAAAGAGAAGTGTTTAGGCTCCTAAATGAAGTTAAAGTGATAATGTCATTAACAAAAGAACAGGAGTTTAGAGAATAGAAGAATAAAATGGTCATGATGGAGGTTTTCGAGTTAGCCTCATGTAGATAGACACTGGAAGAAAAAAAAAACTAGAATGCACTTTGCTCTTCAGGAACAAGGTTAGTTAATGCCATATTCATTATTGCCTTGAAAAAATACCCCTGACTCATAGAGCTTTATTAAATTCTTGATGCATTTGAAGATTAGTCATTCTTTTGAAAAATTCCTTGGGACTGCAGTTTGAACGTAATGAATGAGTTTTCAGAGACAGCCATTATTTCCCTTCTAGGGTCAGCTAGCTGCCTCCAGATTTCTAATCTGCTTGGGCCTATTAGAAGTAAGAATGTGGGATAATAAAGACTGAACTCAAACTCCAATTATAAAGGGCAATTAACAACATGACTGGAGATAGAACAAGGAAAGGTTGTAAAAAAAGTTTAGGCAGGATCTTGCCTTAATCATTTCTGTATTATGTTGTAGAAACCACATGAGTTGTTTTTCTTTTAACTGAAGTGAATTGAATTAAATTGGATTGAATTGAATGAAGCTTTGGACAATCTAAAAGGAAGAAGACCTTTGAAAATACACCAAGTATGAAACAAGCCAGGAGAAAGGGAGATGCATAGGAGGGAAGTGACACAATCTGGCCCATGACCAAATTGCCCTACTCCAAAGGCATACAAATTAATGGGAGGAAGAAAGGATAGGATGAATGAGGAAGACAGTATGCTGAGATCACCTAATCAGAAATAAACAACATGCTAGCTATCCTGTATTTTAGCCACAGTGGCATTGTACATTGTCAGGGCTCATTTAATAATGAGCTATTTGCTTTTCTTATTTTTTTTTCAATCATTAGTAAAATCATTCATTGAAATAAATAATAACTGTTCTATACTACTAGTCAGATTGTGCTTATGACTTCCATGCTATATCTCAATAAGTTTCACAAAAAGTATGTGTTTACTTTTAGTACCTTCATTTGAAAAGTGAAGAAAGTAAGACATATCAGAAAACATTTTCTTTTTTCAGTTGGGGGTCTCACTCTGTCACCCAGGCTAGAGTGCAGTGGCACAATCATGGCTCACTGCTGCTGTGACCTCTTGGGTTCCAGTGATGCTCCCTCCTCTACCTCCTGAGTGATTGGGACTACAGGAATGGGCCCCAACACTCAGTTGTTTATTATTATTATTAGTTTCTTTGTAGAGATGAGGTCTCATTATGTTGCCTAGGCTGGAGAAACATTTTTAAAAGTAACATATGTAGTTGGCTTGTTCTGAGGGAAGGAAAAAATAATCAAAAATATAAATGTATAAGTTCATCATCCAATCAGTTTGCCCCCATATAAGGCTTTTAGAAGAGATAAAAGTAAAGAACACTGGAAACAAACTAAGAAGTGATCTTAAGTCCCATGTTGTTATTAGGTCATCACCAACCTGCTCTGTCTTTAGCTCTTGTTTTCTTTCAGTATTCTTTGCATAAGAGCTCTAACAATGAAGCTGAGGAATTCATCCTAGAAAAAGTGCTACACATGTCATTGCCTGAATATCATGATGGTCACCTTTGAAGTACTCCCCTTGGGAAGCTATGAACTGATTTCAGTGCCTATTCCACCTGTAAAAGCAATTTTCGAACTCTTTTGTCTGGAATGACCATTAGAGCTGTCATCATATTACTCTGGATGTCCTTAATCTCACCAAAATATCTTCCTTTCAGTATTTCCTTTATCTTTGGGCAAAGAAAAAAGTCACTGGATGCCAGATCAGGTGAGTAGGGACAGTGTTACAATACACTTAATTGTTTACTGGCTAAAAACTCTCTAAGACTGTGCTGTGTGAGCTGGTGCATTGTCAGGATGCAAGAACTCTTTCAGGACCATTTTTCCACACACCTTTCTCATGCCGAGATTTTCAGTTAAGCTTGCTATAACTGCTTCTCTATTGGTGTTTATTTTGTCTGTTATGCTTCTCACTGTCAACTGACAATTTTGATGCACAATTCGAACATTTTTGTAATGTTTTTGTCAGTTCTGCTGACGAAAACATCATCAGTGACACTTTCTCTCCCCTTGGAAAGGCGATCAATCCATTTGGTTACTGTCATTTTCTTCATGGAATTATCCCCATAAACTTGGACAAATACCTCCCTGATTTCACTTTCACTCTTGCCAAGTTTAACAAGAAATTTAATGTTTGTTAGTTGCTCTAATTCAAGTTCCAATATTCTCGTGTTGGCACACAAAAACATGCAACAACAATAATGAATGCCACTCTGCAAGACGATGCCACATGTTTTTTAAAAATTTTTTATTTGAAGTCTCACTCTGTCACCTAGGCTGGAGTGCACTGGCACGCTCACAGCCACCACAGCCTCGACCTGCTGGGTTCAACAATCCTTCTGCCTCAACCTTCCAAGTAGCTGGAACTATAGGTGTGTACTACCATGCCCAGCTGATTTTTTTAATTTATTGTAGAGAAGAGGTCTCACCACGTTGCCTAAGCTGGTCTCAAACCCAGGGGCTCATGCAATCCTCTCACCTTGGCCTGCCAAAGTGCTGGGATTATAGACTTGAGCAACCAAGTCTGGCTGTCACCACATGTCAACACAAACACAGCTGTGAGACACTGATATAGTAAGGTTATGAAGCCTTACTGAGTTGTTTATATAGTGCTGCCAACTTAAGCTCACAGTGCCATGTTCACAAACTTAATTGTCAGACCTCATACTTTAGCCTGTTGCTAATTTTATATAAGTAAATAATTACCTTGCTTCTATTTTTTAAAGTGTCAACCAAAAATAAAAGTCTAAGTCCCCCAACAAGTGAACAACTATCTGGGTCCATCCAAGGAAAACCTGAAAACTGAATTCCAGACTATGACAGGAAAGGAGCTTGAACACATCTCCTTATAGCCTCTGTCTTCTAGAGTTTAGGCACAACTGAATAGCATGAACACTAAAATAAAGATAATAAGACTAATGGAATAGACATTGTGGAAATAAGATACCATGTTGGGAGCCAGCCATGGAGGCCCACTGAGCATTAGGGATCAGGAAGGGTTGTTGACCCCAAGACCACTAGGATGTGTTCAGGAGCTGTTGACCCCATTCCCTCGCTCCTTTTCCACTTGGCACTGCAACCAGGAAAGTCTCCTGCTGGTTCTAACAGAGGACTCTGAAACCTGAATGAACACAGCTAACTTGGGAGTTTATTGTTCCCATTTTCCACGGTTTATGGTTTTTGCTTTTAAACAATTTAAGTTCAACTTTGAGTCACATTGAGGAGCCTTAGTGTAGGTCACAGGTTCTCTTGATGTGATTTTAGGAATTTATAGATATAGGTTTTAAGAAATAGTTTATATAGATTGAAGAAAATTTAGTTAACCATTTTATTGTAGAATTGTGGTTAGTTTAGTTGGATTTAGTGGGGCCAGTGAGGTTTGAATTAGGCCAGCTGGTGCTAGGAGAATGTAACCATAACAGCAATTGTTTTAATAGAAACTAGTTTGAATTAGCACAGAATAGTGGAAGTTCATGATTCATTATGGTGATTTTGGGTTTAGGCAGTGAATGATGTTATTTCAAGATGATGTAGTTATAATACAATTAGGGCACACAAGAAACTGGTTTGAGGAACATTAATCAAGCATAAGAAACAAAAAAAAACCAATTTGTGGTTGTGCTTCCTAATGTTCTTCCTTATGTATGAAAAAACATTTGCTTGAGAGTGGGTGGTATCCTTTGAGAGTGGGGGGTGTCCCTTGTGCACCTGGACCTGTTCATGTGAAAGGCACATGCTACTTTTTGTGTCCTGTGATGATGACTTTGCAGAGTTTGGGGATAGAAGCCCTTGGGTAACACTCAATAAATGGTTTCTGCTCAATTCTGAACAGTATTCCAGTACCCTTCTTTTCCCCTCCTTTTCTTTCTTTTCTAGTCACTGACTCTGTCTCACCTGCAGGAACCCCTGACCTCGCAGGAGCTGGACTCCCGTAATACCAAATTTCAGCCTGATTCTGATATCGTGTCACATTGCAGATGAGCAGGCTTTAAAGGAAATTAATATCTTACTTCAGAATATATTTTCAATATATTTCAGGATGGTCTGTAACTTGTTTCTTGGGGAAATTTGCATCTGTGGAGAATTTCCTTCCCTAGGAAGAGTGTGATACCTCAGAAGACATTTTCCATCAATTCTTTCTAAAGTCTGCTATGTAAAGCCTTCATCTATATAACAAGAACCTTGACTTTCACAACCCCCTTATCTTTTTTTTTTTTTGAGTCAGAGTCTCACTTTTGCCTAGTGGTATGTTCATGGCCACCACTGCCTCAACCTGTTGGACTTGGGTGATCCTCCCACCTCTGCCTTCCAAGTAGCTGGAACTACAGATGCATGCCCCCATGCTGGGCTAATTTTTTGATTTATTGTAGAAACAAGGTCTCACCTAGTTGCCCAGGCTGGTTTTGAACCCCTGGACTCAGGCAATCCTCTTTCCTCAGCCTCTCAAAGTGCTAGGAATCCCACTTATCTTAACTCAAGCATTTTTTTCTACTGACTTCACAATCTTTAAACTTAACTCTTTCAACCAATTGACAATCAAAACATCTTTGAATCCTCCTATGGCCTGGAAGCCCTCCCCCAGTTTTGGGAGGTCCTGCCTTTCTGGACTGAAATAACACATACCTTACATGTATTGATTTATGTCCTTGCCTGTAAACTCCCAAAGATATATAAAATCAAGTTGCAACCCAACCTTGGGTACACATGCTCTGAGGAACTTTTGAAAATAATATGTCAGGCCATGGTCACTTATATTTGTCTAAAAATAAACCTCTTTAAATATTTGGCAGACATTGGCTTCTCATCAACCATGTATGTAAAGATATATGAATTTTTCATTTTTACTTAAATAAGGAAGAGTTACTCTATGAATGGGGCTTAAGTGATCATAGAACAATATTTATATATATGTATGTATGACACATCCTTTTGTTTAACTCCCATTTGTTCTTTATCTGGCTCCCTCCATTAGCTATGTTCATTAGCACAAAAGTCTTTAGTAGCATTAATCTAATACATTGAGAAATATGCCAACATCATAAATACAACTTTGCATGAAAGCTACTTTGTATATACCCTGGAGTCATGCCATTTACTTTGAATACTAGTGATATAATATATATATTTTTGAATTTGGGTAAATTTCTTACCATCTCCATGCCTTAATTTCCTTACCTATAACGTGAAGATAGAAATAATATTGACCTCAGGCTTGCTTTTTGATGATCAAATGAGTTACTATAAGTAAATTGCTTTGAAAACTATACAGGAACTGTGCTATATAAATGTTAACTTCTAGCCAGGCTCAGTGGCTCTGTAATCCCACGCTTTTGGGAGGCTGAGGTGAGTGGATTGCCTGAGCCTGCGGGTTTGAGACTCGCCTGGGCAGCGGGACCTCATCTCTACAATAAAATCAAAAAATCAGCCGGGCGTGGTAGCACATGCCTGTAATTCCGGCTACTCGGAAGGCTGAGGCGGAAGGATCGCCGGAGCCCAGCAAGCGAGGCTGCGGTGGCTGGGAGCAGTCACTGCACTCCAGTCTGGGCGACCGAGTGAGACTCCAACTCAAAAAAAAAAAGTTAACTTCTTTTCATGATCTTCCCTCATTTAGTGCCTTAGTGTGATCATTTACCAGCATTTCCCCTAAGATGCTTGGGAAAAAGTCTTTGGAGTGGAAGGTGGAGGATGGAAGAGGAGAAACAAGAAAGTGAAACAAATAGGAGAGTTTAAGTTTCCCCATCTCAATGACAGAATTGACATCTGACTCATCATCATTCAGCTCAGAAAATCTGACACTAGAATTAGATTTTCCAGGGAATTTATGGCCAATTCTCTCTCTGAGAGGAAAGTCTCAAATTACAAGAGGGCAGCTTTAAGGAAATGAAGTGACATAGGTTCACTCTCCTTGGTAATCATGCAAGAAAACAGCACTTCATGGAGAGAATAGAAATCCATGCAGTACCATGACTTTGTGCTTTCTCTCAGGGGAGGAAGTTGGGAATGCATAGCAACTCTGTGATCCAAAGCAACTTGCTTGCCCCATAATGTGCTATGAAGTGGGAAGAGTCAGGGATTTCAAGAAGCGAGTCAGAAGAAGATATTGCTCTTTGCGTTTTGAGTTGCACAAGCTCTGCTTTGCCAGCAAAGCTGTTTCTGTCCCAGTTCTAGGTGAGATAATCAACTGAGGGAGGATGTAGAACACAGCCCGGCATTAGTATTAATCTGATCAATTCATTCGGCAAAGGGTATCATCTCACTCCAATGCTGTCCAGCAGAAAATGTGTAAGAGCCCCATGGTGAAAACATGATTTCTGTTAATTACTTCCTTTCATCATGGAGATCCTTGAGGCAGCCACACTAGCTTAGGAAAGGCCTATCACTGGCTAAACTGCTGCCTAATGTCTTTCCTGAGAGAAATATGGGTCTCTGATTTACCTAAAGCATGACAAACCATGAACTGTCATTCTCTTATTAATTCAACATGTGACTGGAAGCCAGAGTTTTCTGATATTTCCCTTTTGTTGTCAGTCTGTCCTTGGTTAACCACAGGTGTGTCTAACAGTCTTTTGCTATAATAATTACCATGTTTGAAAAACAGAGAAAGGCTGATATGACCTTGTGTACAGTCTACATTCTTAGTCATTGCTGACTTGAAATTAAAAAAAAAAATGCAAACAAGAATTACTCTTCATAAATAGGTTTAACTCTTGTGAAAAAGTTTGTGAGTCATTGTATGAATGGCTCCCGCTTCAAATGAGGGTTCCTGTTTCCACTCCCAATGAGCCTCTAGGATTACATCTAATATTGTTTCCTCTCAGCAATTAAAATGCACATCCTGCTGGGTCGGTAAGAATAGAATTTCTTTCTTCTTTCTGAATTGGTTCATTTTACTTCCCCCCCCAAAATAAAATAATTTGTACTTAAGACCAGACAAAATTAACTTTGTGGCTTGTTCCCCTTTCAGTTTGCAACTTGACTGTTTGGCAGGAAGGCCACTTTCACTCTCAGCCCCACTCCTCCTACTCCCCTCACCTCTCCTGGCCTCACCTTACCTCCTTCAGGCAGGAAACCAATGGCTTTCATTGGTGGCAAATGAACTCCTAGGGCTTGAGGGTTCACCACTGTGGAGGTGCATATGGGTGAAGGGTCTGGTCTCAGGGCTGTGCTACCTGTATCACATATGCCACCTCAATACATCATCTCTGGAGTTGTGTTCACTTCTCCAGGTCTACATACATAGATTGGCAAGTAGGCTGCAAGTGAGGTCTATGTGTACTCCAAAGAACTATCCCATCTTGTTTCTGTACTCCAGAATATATTGTCATATCTAAAAGTCTCCCCTTCCCTTTCTTGTTTCAAAAGGATTGATCACATCATGATAATAAAAAAAATACTTGTTCCTAATCTTCCCTCCAGGATACATGACAGTCATTATTAATAGGACAATGGTCATTCCTCCTGAGATTTGTATAGATACAGAATCATTCTCAACATGTTTGGGAGTTAGTGCCATTTATTAGCAATGCTATGCATGAGAAACAACAACCAAAACAAACAAACAAACAAACAAAAAAACAAAACCAGAAAAAAAACATTATATCTACCCTGATCTAGACTTAATGCACCCAAGTCCTCCAACATTGTTGAGTGATAAATAGGAGACAACACAGAAATTCACAAGGGTAAAACATACCATGCATGAGGGAACTTGGACTATATTCTATTGAGTTATTTGGTAGAGAAGGCAGAGGAGAGGAAGAAACAAACACAAGTCCCATAAAAATAACAGTCAATGATTATCATCATGCATTAAAATTTAAAATTTATTGAGTAGTTTCATGACAACCCAAATACTTATGTTGTCCTCAATTCTGTCATTATGACAACTAGTAGGAAGAAAGAATACTGTAATAGAGATTATAATCAGGAAAACAAGATCTCCCTAGAAACATCTAGCTTCCTTCCACTAGTATATTACTGGTAAAAATTGCATCATGTGACCACTTATAATTGCTGGGGAATCTGAGAAATATTGTTTTTCAAAAGCTAACATACTAATGCCCCCAACAAAACCGAATTTCTTATTAGTAAGAAAAAGAGAACAGATTTTAGGTGAGTAACCACGACTGACACAGTTCCCTTTAGTGAACATTTCCATACTATTAACCATGTTCTTTTATAGAATTTATCATAGAAAAAAGTATGTGTTTGCTTATAAGAATGCTGTATTCACCACCAGATTTTGAGTTCTGAGAAGGGAGAGCATGTGTCTGTTTTTTGCTGACCATTTAATCTCCGGGAACCAGCTCAATATGTATAATATAATAGGCATTCAAACAATGTTTGTTTAAAAATGAATACATTCCCACCACATTTTTCTAATTCAAGAAAGCAATATCTTCTACCTGCATTACTACATTTAGCCTAACATCTCAATTAGTCTTCTTGCTGTCACTTGACTGCTGGAGTGACCCTTTTAAGTAATTTGTAATCAAAATAAATGACTCAATGTTCACCATTAGCTTAAGCATAAAGTATGGATTGCCCAACATGGTTTTGTGAACTTAGTGAGGAGAGTATGGGGAGAAGGATAAGAAAGGTATACTTCACAGCAAAATTTCTTCTTTTAGGACTCTTTCTTGCTTTACTGTTTACCACTCCCTATTTCTCATTCAATTTCTATAGTAACTTTTAAAAAATATTTCCAATGTCTTTCTTTTACTAGAGGTATAACTGATAGAGGTAAAACTCACCCATTTCTGTATATAATTTTATAAGCATTGGCATATGAATATTGTGGATGACTACCACTATAATCAGTATATAGAACATTTCCATCACTCTCCAAAATTATCTCATGACCCTGCATAGTCAACTCCTTCTCCTGTCTGCAGTCCCTGGTAACCAATTAACAGTTTCCTTTTCCTATGGTTTTCCTTATTCCAGAAAGACATATAAATAGAACCAAGCAGCATGAAGCATTTTGGATATGCATACAGTTACGTAGCATAATGCTTTTGTGATTCCTCTGTGTTCATGCTTGTAACGTCACATGCTACTATTTATTGTTGAGTAGTACGCTAGTATATGGATATAATGCAGTCTCTCCATTTAAAATTTTTTTAAAAATTGCATCATTTCCAGTTTGAGGTGATTATAGATACAACCACTCTAAGCACCCACAGAGAAGTTTTTTAGAGAACATAAGTTATCATTTCACCTGAAAGTGGAATGTTTAGATTCTATGACAAGTCTACATTTGACTACTGAAGGAACTGTCAAACTTGTCCAAAGTAGCTGTGACATTTTGCTTTTCCATCATATTCTTTTTAACGCTGGTCCTTTTTCTTGTCTCGTGATTGTTTCACTCACATTTACTTGTACTTATTGTTTAGATTTCAGTTTAGAGATTGCTTCTTTGGAAAAGTTGTCCCTAATCCTAGGTTTGGGTGATGCATGGCCTGTGTTCTGTCATATGGTCATGTATCTCTTCAATTAATGCTGCATCATGTAACAGAATGCAAAAACAATTTGAGCTGAGCTCGTAGATAACAGGTGCCAAACACCCCAGTATTCCAAAGGCATGTGCTATACGACCTTAGTAAAATTTACAAGGGAGCTATCCATATCTATAGTTTCTAAGGTTTTCAGCCTTAACTTAGCACCCATTTAAATATGGATAAAAGAATTGAGGTTAAAGTTTGGGAGAAAACTTTTTTCCAACAAAGCAATTTATAATAAAGCTATATATCCTATTTTTCACAAGGCAAGGTGGGGTCCTTCCATTTTCATTCAAGACCAGTGAGAGAGGACTCTTGAAGACCACCTGAAACAACTTGATATTTTTTCGCCAGTGTCTGTGGGAGCACAGCAACTGAGGCAAAATCCTTTCCCAGAAAGTCCTAAAACTGTAAGATTTGGACTAGATAGCTACTGTGATTATGGGAGAAGGAGAGATGACTCCACAGGGAAAATTATGAATATATTGAATTTTTAGGGCAAAAGGTATGTATTTTTTGTGAACCAAATGCTATTATCAATAGCATTCCTGAGCTCACCTTTAAGAGAATGAGACAAATATACTGCCTGGAAGGGTACTGAGATTTCCAACAGAGAGTCCATGTTGCGTGGTCTCTTAATAACTATATGTCCCCTAAAGGAGACATTTCCCACAGTGACAGAAAGAAAGGTACATGATTCCCAATGACAGTTTCCTCCCTAGAACCCACAAAATGCCACACAAAAGATCAAATGCAGATTGTGGCTGTAGTGTAGACTCTTCCTTCCATTTGCTTCTTTTCCTTCAGATAAACAGGATCAACGTAGAAGAGCTAGGACTATTTAGTGAGTGAAAAGGGAATGGTAGATATGCTAGAGGGGACATGAGAGGAAAGGGCATTAAAATAATAAATTATATTTTGTTCTCTATACCCTGGTATTCAACTTGTAGTCAATTGTTGACCATGATAAGTGATGATGAAAGCAAATATTCTGATATATACATCTTTGTCCAGATTTTCTATAATTTTCTTAGACAACATTCCTAGATACAGACTAATCACAACTTAAAATATTAATAGTTTTAGGGATCTTGACATATAACATTTAAGTTATGGCTCAGAAATGCTTATCATTTACATTCTCACTAGTAGTTTATAAGGATATGTATAAAACTAGTAGTTTATAAGGATATGTAACTTACTTTATTCTCACCAACAAAATTAGTTTTAAGAAAAACTTGTTACATCTCTAAATATAAAAAGGAATACTATTGTTTTAATTTCTGTTATTAATAAGATTAAATTTTGTTGTATCCTTATTTTCCATTTACATTGCTCTGGATGACTTGGTTAATATCTGTTGATGTAATTTCCCATTCAGAAGATTGTATCTTTACCCAGAAAAGTTAAATTAAGGCAAGGAAGGTACTTCTTGATTGTTCTAGACTTCTCAATATCCTAGGCATTTATTTCTGAGAAAGTTGTGTTTTGAAACACAAACAAGTGTGTCATCCTGTCAACCTTTCCTTAACATAGCCCCCCTCTCATTGCTGGTCCAGAAAATCAATTCAACCAATAAATGTGTTAGGAAATAGAATAAAATAAAAAAGAGATGATGCTTTTGTATGGCAGCCCTTCCTGTCACATGGAAATGCATCTTAAATGTTTCAAAGAACATTAGGGTGAAGAGCAAGAAGGAAGGAGGAATATATGGATGTCCATGTGGGTTGTATGAGGGGTACAGAATGGAAGACAATTACCACTCCAATGCTTCTCCTGTTCTACTTCAATTATGAAAATTCAGAGGATCAAGAGAAGAAGGAAGGCCAGGCATTTAATTTCACATGCAGCCTATTTTCTAATATGGATCATGAATGTACAGTATAAGAACCTATGATTTCCTTGTATCTGATTGAACAAGTAGAAAATAAAATGGATCCACATGAGTTTTCTTGGTAGGACCTAAAGTATGAGGAGAGGGATAAGAAGGACATATTTTACAGCAATATTTTCTTCTTTTAGGGTTCTAGACAAATCATTGCAACAAGAGTGACCCTAGCCCAGAGAGATATTGAGTCAAGAAGAAAATAAAAATATTAAAAGCCATGTTTAAACAAAGATCTGAGTACCACATGAACTCATAAGTGAACCCTGAACATTTATCATACTAAAAGGAAGAGATTGGCAGCAGGTGGGGAGCACATAACATCAACAAGGGTATCCACACTTTACCTGTATGATGACCATGTATGTATACCTAACACTCATTTGTACCCCACATTTAAAAAATATATTAAAATAATTATAAAGAGAGAGAGACAAAAGGCTACATTTATCCAGTTTTGTCCAGTTGAAGTCCCAGACACTGGTAAACAATTACTCCACAGTCTTTTTGTATCCCATTTCCAGCTCATGAAATTAGGGTAATTATTTTGCTAAGTTTATAAAAGAGTAAACTGAGATTTATAGTTGATGAGTTACCCAATATCACATGATTAGTAAAGAACAAAAATGGGATTTATAATAAGAGCATCTTAAATTATAGAGCCCATGGTTCTAATTGCTGGATACATATGATTCAGCCTGGACCCCACCAGGCTAAGACAGCCCCACCTTGCCTTGGTTCTTTCCAAACACATGAAATCAATTCTACCCCCTCTATGGGGACTGTTATATATTTTGCTATTTATTTTATTTTATTTTTATTTTTTTGAGTCAGAGTTTCACACTGTCACCCAGACTGGAGTGCAGTGGCACACTCACAGCCACCACAGCCTCCACCTCCTGGGCTTAGATGATCCTTCTGCCTCAGCCTTCCAAGTAGCTGGAACTACAGGTGCATGCCAACACACTGGGCTAATTTTTTGATTTATTGTAGAGACGACATCTTGCCAAGTTTCCCAGGTTGGTCTCCAACTCCTGGGCTCAGGTGATCCTCTGCCTCTCAAAGTGCTCAGATTAAAGGCATGAGCCACCATGCCCATCTTTTATTTATTTTAATCAAGGCTACCTATGTCATTTCAAGGGTCAGTATAAAATGAATATTCAGGGACCCAGCTGATTTTGAAGAAGCCTAATATCCCCTTTTCATGGGCATGCCACCGCAACCCACTGCAATTGGTAACCCAGAAGTACCTGGAACCTGGAAAGAATGTCAGAGTCCCTTCCAGGTTACCTGCTGAATTAGCTGTGGCACCACCAGGCAGAAATGCAGATGATTGCCTCCTTGTTTGTTCAGAGATACAACAGGGTACACAGGTTCATGTCTAGATTCAATTTTCCTGTTTGTACTCAGCCTCCTGCCAAGGGCAAAGAATGCTGTGAAATAAGGCCTCTTCTTCATGCAATGTGACCAAGACACCAACTTGGAAAGTGGGAAGGCACAGGAATGGGGTGGGAGCAAGCGGGAAAAAGTCAGGTGGAATCCAAGGCACTCGGGTAGGGAATGGGTGATTTAGAAGCCATCGCAGAGAAAAGGTTAAAAACAGAATTGCGTGTGAAAAACCCCGAGGCTCTAGAGAACTTCCATTGTCCTATCAGATCTCACTTACAGGGCATAACTTCAAAGATAAAATGACTAAGAATTTCAAGAAGTCACTTGCAAAGAGCTGAATCTTAAGTGAGGGTCCCTTGGAATGGGGCACCCAGTGTGACTGCACTGTGTGGCCAAGTCCTATAATGCTGACTCTGCCTTTCATGATCTGAATTTAGTCAGGGAGGGAGTGACAAAGTGTATTTTGTTTAAAAAGTACGTGTAGGTTTTGCTGCTTTGGTCATTATAGAGTGCAACGCCTAAAAAAATCTGTTTGGATTTATACACATGTGGGTTTGAATCCCAACTCTTCATACCAGAAGACCTGAGAAAAGATTTCAATCACTCAGATTCAGTGTCTTCTGTTTCTAAAATGTGTTGAAGCAGGTTTAAAAATTGTGAGCAGGTGAAGAATATGATTCATGTAAAATAGTCAACCCAGAACCTGCCACATACTATTGAAGTTAATAAATGTTCTCATATTTTTGATACGTTTGAATTTGAGATTTAAACAAAATTTCATTTAGTAAAAATGCTTGTCTCCTGTCTAGTGTATTACCTTAGAGACACATCTCAAAATTCTGAGAAATCTAGACATCATAGTACAAACAAAAAAAAAATGCGTTGAGCAATAACCAAGTACTGGACACTCCTTAAGTTTGTCATATCTATTCTCTTATTTAGTTTCCATGGCATGTGTTCAGTACTATCACGCCATTTTATAGATGGAGAAACTGAAGCTGGAGAAGGTTAAGTAAATGCCTGGGACTTAACAGCTGATGAAACAGTAAAGATCTGACTTCCAGTCTGTCTGACCACAAAGTTCATGTTTGTAAGCCTGGTGTCTAGATAAATTCTTGACCCTGGTTGCACATTTAAAATATTTTTTAAAAAAACACTCATGCTGGGGACCCCACCTGGAGTATTTTTCTTTCTTTATTTTTTGAAAATATAGAACACAAATTTGCATGTTATCCTTGCAGAGGGGCCATGTTCACCTCCTCTGTATCATTTCAATTTTATTATATGTGCTACCAAAGTGAGCACCCAACCTAGATTATTTTAATCAGAATATTGAGGGGGAAACTAAAGGTGAAAAAAAAAGGTTCTAAGGTGACTAGGATGATTATTACATACTTCCAGAATGAATAAATCACTGGGGCAACCACTTCAGGTACCTTCTCACTGTGAGAGCTTTTCTGTCCTCTCAATAATTCCTGCTTTTCACTTACGAAAAAAAGAACTCACTGTGTATGAACAGAGTATCATGTGTTCTCACTCATAAGTGGACCTTGAACAATGATCATAATATTACAAGAAAGGGATTTGCAGTTGAGGGAAACTGCCAGAGGAGGGGGTTACACCCCATCAACAAGGGTACCTGCATAATGAACATTTGTATACCTAACCCTGAATTGTACTTCAAGTCATTAAAATTAAAAATTTGAAAAAAAGAAAAAAAAAAGAAAGAAAAAAGAACAAACCGGTCTAGATGTTACAACGGACCCAGAAAGCCCTTCCTTTTAAGATATTATGTGTCAGGTAATATTAGCAGGCCATTTTGAATTTATGAAGAGCAATGGAAACTCCAATTTATTCTTTTTTCAATTTTTAATTTTTTTTAGACCACAAGAGTACTTTAAGACAAATACCAAAGATCATCTATTGTAAGAAAGAAAACTTATTCTTTTTTGCACAGGAAGAAAGAGTTGTTATTGTCATGACCTTGAATAATCTTTTATAGATAGATGTAGTTGTATGATTTATTTTCTCAAACTCAGAGAAGTAAAAGCATCTGTGTACTGACCTGAAAGAATGTGTAGAAAACATAGGATGAGTAGAAGAATTACTACATAGCTTGGATAAGAAAATGTCATAGTGGGTGTATGTGGGATAATGGAAAAGAAGTGTGTCAGGAATACTTCCTAAGTGGGCCCCTCCTTTACATTTGTTAGTGTCATTTGTAATGGGATGAATAATAGTTTTGAGATGTATGCTCTGTGATGTGCCCCTTTCTCCTAACAAGTACAAGGCAGCTCAGATAAAGTCAGTCACATGCTAGCCAGAGATAGGGTGTTGGAGATTTAAGCATGGACTCAACTGGAGGATGGTGTACTGAGATAACTGTCTTAGTCCCCTCATTTTATTCTGAAGTGTGAGGTTTATACACAAGGCCATGAGACTTCCAATTGTTCTACTCATTCATTTTATTTTTTCATCATATTTTTCTAGAATTTTTCAGGAATGCCATTAAATCAAGGAACTTATGTTGTATGCAGACATTGGCTGTAACTACAGAGGGATGTACTGATTAATTTTTTTTTTAACTTTTTTAATACATATTTTTAATTTTAAAATTGTGGGGTACAGTTAAGTGTTAGGTATACAAATATGCATTGTGCAGGTACCCTTGTTGAGGAGGTGTGCCCCCCATCCCCAGACAGATATTGACTACCATTAACCCACCTCCCTTCCCCTCCCTGCCCCCCATAGTGTCTCTCCACTGTGAATCCTTTTCTTATAATATTATGATAGTTGTTCAAGGTCCACTTATGAGTGAGAATATATGATACTCAGATCTTTGTTTATGTGAGAAATCACTCAGTATTATAAACTCTAATTCTATCCAGGTTGCTGTGAAATTCATGATTTTGTTCTTTTTATGGCTGCATAATATTCCATTGTGTATATATACCAAATTTTTAAAAACTAGTTCTCTTTTGATGGACAGCATGGTTGGTTCCATGATCTTGCTATTGTGAACAATACTACAATAAACATACATGTGCAGATATCTTTTTTATAGAGAGATTTGAATTCTTCAGGGTATATTCCCAGTAGGGTTTAAACAGGTTAAAATAATCTTGACCAAATCATGTCAAAGACCACCAAGCTCAAAAAAATCCTACTGTAATACTGCTTACAATTATATAATTTATATATCCCAAGTTAAAGTGAAAAGTCAAATGATAGTTATGTTAGGGAACTAAGGACAAGTTTCCATAGATATTGGTAATATCACACATTGTTTACTTTGTTCTGAAAAAAGAATATCTCCATTCATTAAACAAAACTATTAAGTATATGGAATTTTGCTCTAACAGCATCAAAAACAGAACAGGATTCATGAGAATGTAGAAGGCACCATGGGGTGGTAAAAATATCATAGATTTTTGAGTCAAAATTAGTAGAATTAAATTTTGGTTTCTACTAATAATTTGGGCAACTGACATAATGTATTTGAACTTCATTTTATCCTTTAAAATGGGGATTATGTTTACCATTCAGATTTATTCTGATGCTTATAGACACTATCTGTTAAGTAGCAAGCACAATTTACCTAGACACCATTCCACCAATGTTGATTACTATTTTATTATAATCTGATTGCTATAAGTCAACCACTCATGTAATATCTCATCAAGGACCTGTGCTTTCATACCTTGGGACTCAGCCATGTATTGCCCAGTTTCCCTCAGAAGATTAAAATATCATGGGGCTAGAACGCAGCCCTAAAATTAAGCCTACCCACCTTCTCTCAGAAGATTAAAATATGACAGGGCTAGAAAGTAGCCCTGAAATTAAGCCTACACACCAGAAAAGAATAGATACTGAGAGAATTAACCACACAACAGTAGTTAAGAGAAAGCTTCTGCTGGAAGACGAAGTCTGGTGCACAAGAAATATGCCAACTCTAGGCACAATATACAGGAATTACCAGCAACTGATTCAGAGCAGAGTGGTAAATCAGTTTATAGGAAAGGTCATCCTCACCAGCTTACTGTCTCCTGTCTTCTAGTTAAGGGAACTTCTAGATACGAGAAGTTCTAGTTTGAGCTCTTGTTCTAGAAAGGATCTTCTGGTTAAATGAAAAGTTCCAAATATGAGGGAATCCAGACTTTACACAAGCAAAAAAACTGATTCATAAGGACCAAAAACAAGGAAGGAGCCCATTTCATTTTGTTTTATTTACTTAGGGTTTAGGGTTAGGGTTATTTTTATTTTTTTTGAATTGGAGTCTCACTCTGTTGCTCAGGTTGCAGTACAGTGGCATGCTCATGGCTTCCCCCCAGCTTTGACCTGCTGGGCTCTGGTGATCCTTCTGCCTAAGCCTTCCAAGTAGCAGGAACTACAGGTGTGTGCTACCATGCCTGGTTAATATTTGAGTTACTGTAGAGATGAGGTTACACCAAGTTTCCCGAGCTGGTCTTGAAGCCATGGGCTCAGACAGTCCACTCGCCTCAGCTTCCCAACGTGCTGGGATTATAGGCTGAGTCACCAAGTTCAGCCAAGAGCCCATTCCATAAGACTGAAGTATGGCTTAGAGTTTAGAAGAGAAGCAATATTCCAACTTTCATATTTGAATAAAAGATTTGCTCTAGATAAAGTAAAGATCACTGATGCAGATTTACTATTACAATTTGGGGATTGTATTTACTCGTCTCAAAAACCCACAAGACAGGAGTTGGTATCTCCACTTGATAGATGAAAAAGCTACAATTTAGTAAGGACAAGTAAATTTCCCAAAGCCAGATAATCAGTCAGCTACAAGTCAGTTACAGTCAACTAGAAATGCAAGTTTATCTGGATTTAAAAGAATGAACTGAATCAAGTTATATCATACTACTGATAAAAGAAGAAAATAAAACCAAGGAACAAGAAAACAGAGAGTAAAAGCTCTTGCTTCAACTCAGATTGGCTCTGACAACAGGTGGCAAGTTTAAACTTGTATTTGATAATCAAATGTCTCTTGCTATGGGAAACCAAATCCTAAAAGTCTGACGTGGTATGAAAATTTGTTCCTTAACTCAGGGGTCCCCAACCTTTAAGCCAGGGACTGGTACCAGTACTGTGGCCTGGTAGGACCAAGCCACACAGTGGGAGTTGTGTGGCAGGTAAGCCAGCGAGGCTTTATTTGTATTTACAGCCACTCCACATTGCTTGCATTACCACTTGAGCTCTGCCTCCTGTGAGATCAGTACTGGAAAGTCTGCTTACATTTCCAACATACTTTCTTTGTGAAACAGGTTTTTCTGCAGTGCAGTGACTACAACAAAAATGAGATTATGGAGTAGACTGGACATAAGCAATATACTTTGTACTTTGGGTGTCACTGTCTACCATCACTCTCAGGTGGGACCAACAAGTTACAGGAAAACAAGCTCAGAGCTCCCACTAATTCTGAATTATGGTGACTTGTATAATTATTTCATTGTATATTACAATGTAATAATGTAATGAAATAATAAAAGAAACAAAGTGCACAATAAATGTAATCTGCTTGAATTATCCTGAAACTCCCATTTGCTCCCCCCAGATCCTTGGTCTGTGGAAAAATAGTCTTCCATAAAACCAGTCTCTGCTGCCAGAAAGTTTGAGGACTGCTGCTGTAACCCAATAGAATTTAAGATCATGCAGCAACACCTTCTTTGGATAGTCATCAGCGACTTTCATAATTTCCTGTCTCTCACTGTTGTGAAAGACCATGGAAACTAATGGAGTCATATTTGCATTGTGTAAGACTAACATCATGGTCACTGTATTTATTGCCATAATATTTAAGACGGGAATTGTCCTTGATTCAGTCACTAGGGAAGATTCAGTAATTGATATTATCCAAAAGATTGCTTCCTCATAACATCATAGTGCCAAGGATTGATTTTGCTTAGTCTTGCTGGAATTTCTTTGGATAGTCGCTAGAAACACCTGAGTACATCACTGTAACTCATATTCCATGCCACTTTTAGCTCTTCCAAGTACATTCAGATGTATGTGCAAATGTCCAAAGGGAGAAGGCTATGGACTCTTCTGTTTGTCCCACCTAGGAAATGTCAAGGAGACAATTGTAGGTTGGAAAAGGAGATGGAGGGATGTAAGTATTTTTCATTCTCTAAAATTTGGGAAAGGAAGGGAAGGTTTGCAGAGAGAGGGAAATAGCATTTCTTATCCAATTCTCCCTTTGAGAAACTCTTTATGGGATCATGGGAGAGGTAGTTGGTTTGGAAACAAAAACCTCCCACCTACTAAACAGAAAATGTTTTCAATAAATGCTAAGAATAAATTCTTTTAAATATTTTGTAACCATACTTTTATGCTTTGTGTTATTCATTCACTTACTATCTTTGCCATTCTCTAGTCCATCTTCCTTTATTCATATCTATAATTCTCATCTTACAAGACATATTCTTGAAGGAGTCATAATAAAATGCATTTTTGAAATTTAATGGGGCCCATCATGAAGAACCTTTCCTTCAAGAGCTCTCCCAGTCTCTTTCTACCTTCCAGTGTCCTGAAAGACTTAAAGAAACACATCTAACAAAATCCTTTACTTTCAATCTTAGAAAAATACACAAATAATGGAAAATCTACATCAAAAGGCAAACCAAAGAATAATAAAGAACTACTCTTTTATGGTATATTGCAGGAGGTAAGATAACACTTGCCACCAAACAATTTTACAGACTAATTGGTACATAATTTATTTGTTTAACAAAAATGTGTTTTTTCCACTTAAAACCATATTAAAGGCAACAATTCTAAGTTGTATCCAGCATTAGTAGGCAAACTGTTTGTAGGAGATGAAGTTTCCAATTTGGGTGCTGTGGAATGGTAAATTGGTAAAGGCCTCTTGAAATTACTGAGACTGTCACATTCTCACAAATACACTGAGTGCTATTAATGTGCCTTTGTCATTTACAAATTTAGTGAGGCTAAAATCTGACAAAATAGAAATATTTTCACAACAAAAATAAAACAATAAAGATGCAATAAAATCTAGGTTCCTTGTATGCTGATGAGATGAGGGAAGTTTTCTTGAATGATTTCATGAAATGTTTGTTCCAGTGTGGCCTCTGTTTCTCTCTCTGGCTCAGGAAGGCTAATTACTCTCAGGTTTTTTTCTCTTGAAGTAATCATTCATCTCTTGAAGGTTTTGTTATGACTTTTTGAGCTTCTTTTCTATGCTTTTGACAGTTTGGGTTAGTTCTGTGTGTTGGTCTTCGAGCTCTGAGATTCTTTCTTCTGCATGCCTAGTTCTGCTTTCCATGCTTATTAGTTTGTTATTTATTTTCATCACAGTATTCTTTACTGCTGTTATTTCTGACATCAGCTCTTTCCTATTTTCCTCTTGTCTCGCCTCAATTTTTTTTATTCTCTCTATTAATATCTTGATGTCTGGGTTTGTGTCATGTGACCAGTCATTCTGGGGGCTCTTCATTGTTTGTGTTCCGAAGTCTTTTTTTTTCTCAGTGTCTGTCCTCACAGGGGTCTGTGTAAGACCTGTATTGTTCTTTCGGTTTTTCTTCATTTGTGCATTTTTTTCTCCTCTGTACTTTTTTCTTCCCTCCATGTCACCATCTTCTTTAATTCTGCTATTCATGGGTGGAGGGGTTGTTTTTACTTCTGTTTGTTCAATCTCCTATTCTTCTTTATGTATGTCCTCTTACTTTGTTCAATTCTGGAGTTGCACTGTAGGCTGGGGGTGGTCCTTTTGCAGTTTTGAGATTTACTTAAGGGGGAGCTGTGATTCAAAATCTATCTGCAAGTTCTAGTATCTGCTGACAGGTGTATGGATAATCTGAAGCCCATTTCCCACTGCCTTGGAATCTGTCCATGCAGTGGGGTTGTAAGTTTACTTCCTGAAATAAAATGAAGTTAACAGAGGGAAGAGAATGGAGCAGACAGAAGGGGAAAGAGGGGATGGAGAGAGAGAGGAGATGGGTGAATATAGATGAGTGTAGCAACAAATGGAGATAAAGACAAAAATGGAAACATATGAAAACAAGACCATGGCTACAAACTAACCAACTCCCATAGAAAAAAAATTAAAACATACAATTTTGTTAAAATACAAGCTTACCAACCTCCTTATTGGTGTGCTATTCCTCTATACAAAAATGAGGTTTACAGAGGAAAGAAAAGAAAAGAAGGGAAAAGAAGGAGAAAAAAATTGGGGGAGGAACAAAACAGAAGGAATGGAATCAAGTCAGTACACTACCAATTAAGCACACTCTGAGACTTTTCATTTAATTCGAAGTCCTTTCAGCTCTGATTTCTAGCTGTCTTTTCAGGCTGGTAAGTTTGTTCACAGTTAGGGTCAGTTGCCCTGACCTGCTGTGAAGGGCAGTTCAGATCATAACTCAGTTCACCACTGCCCTATTCACCACTCAGATCTAGCCTGTGTCTGTCAGGCTTCCGTTTTTCCCCTTTCAGTGTTGTTACTTTGAATCTCCAGCAGGTGGTGCTATCCCATCGCTACAGATGGTCTTTATAAACTCAGCTGCTCACCTGCCCCTAAGGGGAGTGAGACATTGCCTCAAGGCACATGGGAGGAGACCCACGTCCTGGCAGGACATCACAGTGGTAGTAGACCTAAGCAGATCTTACTCTCAGGGGTTTCAAGATCTGAAGTCATGGATCACCTCAGGCACGGGCCATGCAATGTGTAATGGATGCCTCAGCAGTGGCAGTGGCTGCAGCTCATTTCAGGCACTGGCGATGCAATGTGTAATGGCTGCCTTGGAGGTGGCAACAGCAGCAGCAGTGGCGGCTCACCTCAGGCCCAGGTGGTGCGATGTGTAATGGCTGCCTTGGAGGTGGCAGTGGTGGCTGCGGCTCACCTCAGGCACTGGCAGTGTGATATGGAATGTCATGCAGTGGCGGTGGCAGCAGCCACAGTAGCTTCCCAGAGCATGGTGATGCCTCAGCAAAGTCTATGGCTGAGCTTCATGTGAAGAGCAGGCTGCCGACAATGGGATATGCAGCCTCCGGGGAGAGAACCAGAGTCTCTTTGTGTTCTCTTCTGTGGAGAGTCTCACAGACCAAGTTGCCCCATCGCCATCTTGCTGGAAATCCAACAATGGAGTTTATAAAAAGCTGAAAGCACTCCTTCTAAGATCAGGACGATGACATGCATGCTCACTCTGACCATTATGTTCAACGTAGTCTTCCTGCTGTGAGAGCAATTCTGAAACCAACCTGGCTCTGGGGAGAGGGAGCAGGGCCGGTTGGGGTGGGAGGAGAAGAGAGAGGATGGCAGTGCCGGGGTGGTTGCAAGGGCTCTGGGACAATCCCAGGCCAGGGCAGCAGCCAGCAGGAGATAGCAGGTGCCTCCTCTCCCCCTCCAGCCTTCGCCTCCTCCCCAGGTGTGGGTGATCCTCCATGCATGTGCACAAAACTTCACCAGTGAATTCCGTGGCTGCAGACCACAGCCAGGGGGCAGAGAGAAGAACAGGGTGGGGAAGGCCCATGATTCACTTCTAATGAATGCTTTCATACATATCTGCCAATGTATTCATCAAAGAAGTTTTCATAGAAGCGGACCAAGGAACTTTTTTCTCCTTTGATATTTTTATCTAACAATGTTTTAAAGTCAAATAATTTACAAAAGGTAAGAAAATTCCTTTTATAATCAAGTAGCATACATAGAAATTCCTTGTGTCTGGTTACAGTCTTGCCAGATAGTCAATTGAAATTAATGTATTTTACAGCCCACAAAAGCATATATTTCACAACAAAATGAGAACACTTAAGATAAATACAAATATTGTAAACCAAATGCTTTCCTTTTCAACCTGCCTCAGATAACTAACACAGACCTTGCCTCCTTTGAAAACATGAGTGTCACACAATAGTTATTCAAGTAAACTTTCATAGTCTGATTTGTTGAGTTTTTTGGTTTTAGGAGGGTTCAAGGTTTTGGCATTTTTTGATATATATCTATGGATCTTGTATACAATGAAGATTGAACAATAATCAAACAAAAATAGCTGCACATCTTTGATTCCTATTATTCAAGATTCAGGTAAGTGTCATTGGCTGATGGCTGTTTGTTTGATATAGACTTATAAATCTTATGTAATATTGTAAAATTGTTTTTAAAATCTTACAAAAATAATCTGCCTATCTTTGCCTCCTAATATTCAGAACTCAGTTCAGTGTTCTTTGCTGATCATGATGCAAAGTTGTCAAGGACAGATTTTTGTGTCATGACAGATTGCAGAAGACTTTCCCTCTTAATAAGAGAAGAGGAGTCTAGTCCAACAGCCAGTAGTAAATATTGTCCAAAGATTGTTGCAATCAGACTTGTTTTAGGAAACATAAATTTGTGCCAACTTTGAAAATGGAAGTGCATCAAGAGGATTTGGTTCTAGTTGCAATTTTTCCAGAGATATAAGAAGGGGGACTGGATATAACACAGTGGACATTGAGACAGAAATAGAAAATGGATCCCAAAAATCTCTACATAGAACTGACACTCTATGTGTTGCTTAAATAGGTAAAATAAGATGCAGAAGGGGATTAACATGAATAATGACACCTAATTCCCTGACTTGGAGGAATAGTTGCTAATTTAGGAGAACCAGGGATGAAAAGAATGATTAGAAGATGAGAATTTCTGCTTTTGAGGTTGCCAGTTTCAGGTGACTATAATTAAAAGGCATTTACAATAAACAGGCAACTGGAGCTATGAATTGTGCAAAGCCAAGTCTGGACTGCAATTTAAAAAGAGGAACTATCACCTTTCTCTTTTCCCTTCTTTCTTCCTCAGGAAGTTTAAAGAAAACTTCAGGAAATAAATGGAATACCCCTGAAGAAGGTTATCTTAAGATTGCAGTGGCTTTATTGATCCCTTATGGTTTCTAGTATTATTTCAGGGTCCCACCTTCAGGTCCTTCCTGTACTGCCCTTGCTCTGGATTTAAGAAATGTTGAATTCTTTCTGATCATATTCCCCCAATCAAAACTGCCTTAACAGCAGAGGTCAAAGAAAGATTTGAATATCTGATTATCATAAAAACTTAGCTACTTCCTTTTATACTATTATTGATATAGTCCAGGATTTCAAAGACTTTAATTATAGTGTAGTCAAATGGAAAAAGCACAGAACCACTTTCATTCTTAGCAATTTTACTAGTAAACTGTAGTCTTAAAATTTTGGTTTTGCATTGATTTTTTTCACCTCTTTGCATGTATTTGCACTGGTAGACACATAGCATTCTTTTCCTTACTGAAACCTCACAATGGTATTGGCATCACATGACTTTCAAAATTCTTTTTTTACAGGTAAAAAAAATACATCTAAGAATCCTCAGATGTTAGGTAACATCTTCAGAGACAATGCTGGAGTTGGAATTTAAACTCATCATCTGAATAATTGTGCTTAATTGTCTAGTTGTAAAATAGAGTTTTTACCAAAACCAGATAAAAGTGAAAGTACATTCCAGGGCTAATATCATGAATCGACAACATACCCAGCAGGAAAAAAGAAATTTATAAGAAAGATAGAAACCAATTAAATAGACCTTTTTTCATTAAGGAATGTTTCTATGTTTGTGATTTGTGTGATGAAAAATGTGAGCTACTCATCACACATCAGCCTTCAGAAGAGGATTATCACTAGGCTTTATTTCGGGAAGACTTTACTGTTGGAGATGAGACTTGGAAAAAATCTTTGAAATTGGGGAAAGAAGGTAAACAAAGTAAAAGGTTATTTCAAGCATATTGAATGGCAACTTCAAGATGGTGACAGAGCAAGAAGGTGACAGAGCAGCTTGGTTCATGAGACCCTCCATGAAAGAGAACACCCATAAAGACTCTTACTCTCCCCTAGGGGCTGTGGCTCTCTCACCATTGCCAGCCTGCTCTTCACATGCTGCTCAGCCAATGCCTCAGCAGCAGCCGCCGCTGCCATCACTGCCACTGCTCTCACCAGAGGTGACCCATGGCAACCAACCCCGTGAAGCCCACCCTAAGCACCACACTATTAAAACCACCACTGCTGCTGCAACTCCCACACCCCACCCCTCACCTGGGCGTGCAGCTTGTGGAGCTCCTCCCATTCACAGAACTGCTGAAGTGTTGGCTGCCACCACCTCCACCATTGCCTGCTCCCTCCTGCTCTAAGCCACCCTAGTTCCCACCCAGCATGACTCTGGTAACCCAGAGCTATGCTGGCCTGCATTTCCTGGCAGTCTTGCATTCTACCTTCCCTGGCTTGACCAGGCTGCAGCAGAAAAAGAGATCAGCTGGAGCTGTGAGACCAGCTCCATCCAGATCAGCCCATCTCCCAGCTTGGGATACAAGATAACAACATCAAAATTGTAGGGACAGAAGCCCTTTCACCATGCTAGATAGACACAGGACAGATCAGCATGGCAGATTTGGCAGCAGCCCAGATCTAATCCACCCTCCACAGCAGGCCAGGGGCAACCGACCCTAACTGTGAGCAACTCCTCCAGCCTGCAATGAGAGCTAGAAATCACAGCTAAAAGGACAATAGACTTAAAGGAAAAGTCTCAGAGTGTGCTTGGTTCCTATGTTTTAATTTTTAAAAAATTCTTTGTCTTTTTGCATTACCCATATTTTTTCCCTTTACTCTCTCTTATTACTGTTATCAGTAACATATTCATACTTGCTTTGGTTCTGTTAGTTTACCGACTTTATTCTATTCTATTTTTTTCTCTTTAGACCTCATGATTGTATAGGGGAATAGTACACCAATAAGGAGGTTGGTTAGTTTGTATGTTTGTATGATTGAATGTTTTAGGGTTTTTTTTGTATTTTTTAAAACTTGGATCTGTCTTTGTTTCTCTTTTCATTTGTTAGCTGGCACGTTTGTATTTTCTCTCTTACTCTTCTCTCCACCTTCCTCTTGCCCCCACTCCCTGTTACATTCTTTTCCTAGTTCTTACCTCATTTTGCTTTCAGTGAGTAAACTTATAATCCCACTGCATGGATAGATTGCAAGACAGTGGGAAGTGGGTTCCAGATTATCTATACACCTGTTGGTGGATACTGGGATCTGCAGATAGATTTTGAATCACAGATCCCCCTCAATTAAATCTCAAAACAGCAAAAGGGATTGCCCCCAACCTACAGTCCTGCTTCAGAATTGAACAAAGCCAGAGAATATACATAAGGAAGAATAGGAGATTGAACAAATAGAAGTAAAAGCAACTCTTCCACACCTGAACAACAGAATTAAAGAAGATGGGGGAGGGAGGAAAAATTGGGGAGGAAAATTTACACACACACACACACACACACACACACACACACACACACACACACAAACAAAAAAACAAAAGAAGAATAAGGTCTCACACAGACCCCTGGGAGGTCAGACACTGAGAAAACAGACTTTAGAATGCAAACAATGAAGAACCCCCAGATTGAGTGGTCACATACAACAAACCCAGACATCAAGACATTAGTAGAGAGAATAAAAAGAATTCAGGAGAGATGAGAAGAAAATAGGAAAGAGCTGATAACTGAAATAACAGCAGTAAAGAATACTGTGATTGAAATAATTAACACACAAATAAGCATAAAAAGCAGAATTAGCCAAGCAGAAGAAAGAATCTCAGACCTTGAAGAACAAAATACAGAACTAACCCAAACTGTCAGAAACATAGAAAAGAAGCTTAAAAAGACAGAAGAAAACCTTCAAGAGATGAACAATTACTTCAAGAGACCAAACCTAAGAGTAATTGGACTTCCTGAGGCATAAAGGCAGAGACCACCCTGGAACAAACATTCCATGAAATTATTCACGAAAACTTCCTTCATCTCATCAGTGTTGCAAAAATTCAAACACAAGAGATTCAGAGAACTCCTGCAAGACAAAAAATGAGAAGACCAATGCCCAGACACATAATAATTTGCCTAAACAAGGTAGTTATAAAAGAAAAAATCCTAAAGATAGCAAGAGAAAAAGGTCAGACTACCAACCAGGGAACACCAATTAGAATAGCAGCAGATTTACCCACATAAACACTTCAGGCTAGAAGAGCTTGGAGCCCAATCTTCAAAGTTCTCAGAGATAAACAATTTCAACCAAGGATTACCTACCCAGCCAAGCTAAGCTTCCTCAGTGAGGGAGAATTAAAACCTTTCCCAGACAAGCAAACCCTAAGAACTTATGCTTCCTCCAGACTACCTCTACAAAAAACACTTAAGAAAATATTAAAAACAGAAGAAAAGGAGAAAAGAATGACAATGTTCTTCACAAGAGAACTGGGAAAAGACGGAAAACACACATGAATCAACTCAAAATCAAAAGAAAGACAACAAGCAAACAGGAACAACAACTCTATGAGAACCTCATGACAGAAATAAATCCCCACATTTCAATAATTAGCCTGAATGTGAATGGACTAAATGCATCACTGAAAAGACAAAGAATGGTGGACTGGATAAGAAACCATGATCCCATTATTTGTTACATCCGGGAGACTCATCTCACTATAAGGGATGCACACAAAATCAGAGTTAAAGGATGGAAAAAGGTTTTCAGGCAAATGGATCACAAAAGAAGGCAGGAGCTGCAATCTTAATATCAGACAAAAAAACCTTTAAGATATCAAAAATTTAAAAAAATACAAAAGGAAACTACATAATGATAGATGGTTCAATTCATCAATAAGTAATATACTAAACATAGATGCACTCAACACAGGAGCACCAGCATTTATAAAGCAACTACTAAATAACTAAAAAAAGATATTGACTCTAACACTATTATATCAGGGGACTTGCATTCCCCACTGACATCCCTAGATACATCATCGAGGCAAAAAATCAACAAGGAGATCCAGAACATAAACTTGATGCTTGACCAAATGGACTTAGTAGATACCTACAGATTATTCCACCCAACAACCACAGAATATACATTCTACTCATCACCACATATAAAATACTCCAAGATAGATCACATCCTTGACCATAAATCAAGCATTAACAAGTTCCATAAGGTTGAAATCTTGCCATGCACATTCTCAGACCACAGTGGAATAAAAATAAACATCAGCAACATTTCCCCAAAGCCCATAAAGCCATGGACACTAAACAGCATGATGCTGAACAACTACTAGGTAACACTGAAATCAAAGAAGACATTGAAAGATTCCTGGAAACAAATGAAAATGAAGAAACATATTTTAAAAAAACTCCAGGATGCCATGAAATCAGTTCTAAGAGGGGAATTTATATCTCTATGAGTACACATAAAGAAAATGGAAAGATCACAAGTGGAGAGCCTATCAAATCACCCAAGGGGGCTGGAAAGAGAAGATCATAAAAACCCCAATTTTAGCAGAATAATGCAAATCACAAAAAATAAGGGCCCAAACACAGGACATAGAAGACAAAAATATCATAGAAAAAAATCAACAAAACAAAAAGTTGTCTCTTTGAATTAGTTAACAGATTCATGGGCACATAGAATGACCAAGAAAAAAAGAGAAAAAGCCCAAATAAACACAGTCAGAAATAAAAAACATCAAATCACAACTGACCCCAGAAATACAAAAGATTATCAGAGATTTCTATGTGCATCTATATGGAAACAAACTTGATAACCTAGATGAAATGGAGGACTTTCTGACATCAATTTCCCAAGGTTGAAACAAGATGACAATGAGACACTAAACAGACCAATAACAATCCAGGAAATGGACTCTGTCATACAAAAACTACCTACAAAAAAAAAGTCTGGACTGAATGGTTTTCCAGCAGAATTGTACAAAATGTACAAGAAGGAGCTGATACCAATCCTACTGAAAGTATTCGAGGCAATTGAGAAAGATGAAATTCTCCCCAAATCATTTTACAAAGCTAACATTACACTGATACCCAAGCCAGGTAAAGATCCAACAAAGAAAGAGAACTACAGGCCAATATCCCTTATGAACATAGATGCAAAAATCCTCAACAAGATTCTAGCAAATCGGATCCAAAAACACATCTCAAAAATCATCCACCATGAACAAGTAGGCTTCATCCCTAGGATTCAGGGCTGATTCAACATTAGCAAGACCATAAATGCCATTAAATACATCAATAAATGTAAAAACAAGGACCACATAACTATCTCATTAGATACAAAAAAAACTTTTGACAAAATTCACCATCCCTTCTTGATAAAAACCCTCAAACACCTAGGTATAGAAGGAACATACCTCAAAATAGTAATTGCCATCTATGACAAACCCACAGCTAACATATTGCTAAATGGAGAGCAAATAGAATCATTTTCCCTGAAAATTGGAACAAGACAAGGCAGCCCACAATCACCCCTCTTGATCAATATTGTGTTGTAAGTCCTAACTCAGGCAATTAGACAATAGAAGGAAATAAGGGGTACCCAAATAGAAAAGAGGAAGTCAACTTATCCCTCTTTGCTGATTATATGATCCTATATCTTGAAAATTCAAATGAGACTGTCAAAAAACCTGCTTTCACTGATAAAGGACTTTGGCAAAGTCTCAGGTACAAAATAAAGTGCAAAAGACAGTTGCATTCCTTTACACCAACAACAAGCAGGCAGACATCCAAATAAAAAGCACAATCCCATTCACAATAGCCACCAAAAAAGGGAAATACCTTGGCATCTTTTTTAACCAGATAAGTGAAAGACCTTTACAATGAGAATAATAAAACACAACTTAAAGAAATCCAATAAGAAACAACAAATGTAAAAATATTCCATGCTCATGGATAGGAAGAATCAACATAGTTAAGATGTCCATCCTACCAAAGGCAATCTACAGATTCACCGCAATACCCATTAAGTTACCCACATTATTCTTCTCAGAGCTGGAAATGACAATACAGAAATTCGTATGGAAACATAAACAACCATGAATAGCCAAAACAATCCTTAGCAAAAGAAACAAAGCAGGAAGTATCAAACTTCCAGATTTCAAACTTTATAATAAGGCTACAGTCACCAAAACAGCCTGGTATTGGTACAAGAACAGGCACATAGACCAATGGAACAGGATAGAGATTCCAGAAGTGAAGCCTCAATTCCTCAATCAACTAATCTTTGACAAAGCCTCCAACACAACCACCGGGGAGAGGAGAACCTATCCAGTAAATGGTGCTGGGAAAACTGGTTGACTACATGTAGAAGATTGAAACAGGACCCCTACCTATCACCATACATAAAATTAACCCTAAATGAATCAAAGACCTAAACATAAAACCTGAAACTATAAGAAACTTAGAAAACACAGGAGACACCCTTATGGAAATTAGAACTGGAAACTATTTCCTACTCAGAACCCTAAAGGCCAATACATTAAGAAATAAGATAGACAAGTGGGACCTCATCAGATTACCAAGCTTCTGCAAAGCAAAAGAACCATCAAGAGAGCAAGGAGACAGCCCACAGAATGGGAAAAAATACTTCCCAGCTGTTTATCTGACAAAAGCCTAACATTTAGGATCTACAAGGAACTCAAACATGCCAAAAGGAAAAAAACAAACAAACAGCCCCTTTAAAAAGTGGGTAAAAGACACGAATAGACACTTCTCAAAAGAAGATGTACAGGCAGCCAACAGACAGATGTAAAAATACTCAGCTTCACTCATCATCAGAATAATGCAAATCAAAACCACACTGAGATACCACCTAAGGATTGTTTGCTAAGGATTGTTTCCCTGTAAGAAGGGCCAACATTAATAAAACAAACAACAACAGATGCTGGTGAGGATGTGGAGAAAAAGTAATGCATCACACTGCTGGTGGGAATGCAAACTAGTACAACCTCTTTGGAAGACAATGTGGCAATTTCTGAAAGAACTAGAAATTGACCTTCCATATGACCCAGCAATTCCCCTATAGTGAATATAACTGGAGGATCTCAAATCATTCTACAAAAAAGATATCTACACATGTATGTTTGTTGCTATTCACAATAGCAAAACATGGAACCAACCATGTTGCCTATCGAAGCTAGACTGGATTAAAAAAAACGTGGTACATATACACAATGGAATATTATGTAGCCATAAAGAAAGGGAAACATATGGAGTTTGCAGCAACTTGGATAGATTTTGAGTTGATCATACTCACTGATTGATCACAGAAACAACAACAGATTTCCATATAACTCATAAACGAACCCTGAACAATTATAATACTATAAGAAAGTGATTGGCAGTAGTAGGAAACTATCAAGGGAAGGGGGGGTGGAATTGGCAGTTGAGGGAAACTGCTTGGGAGGGAGGGCACACCTCATCAACATGGGTACCTGCATGATCAATTTTTATATACCTAACCCTGGAATGTACCCCACATCTTTATAATAAAAGCTTTTTTTAAAAAAAGAGATGCTATCTATGTATTAGTTTTTTTTTTTACTCTTAATTATTTTATTTTTAAGATGTGATGTACAATTCAGGGCTAGTTATATAAATATTCATTTTGCAGGTACCCTTGTTTATGAGGTGTGCCCCTCCTTCCCCAGGCAGATTACCACTACTGTCAATCCCATCTCCCCATTCCCCTGCAGTTTCCTGTTACTGACAATCCTTTTCTTATAGTATTATGATAGTTGTTCAAGGTCTGCGTATGAGTGAGAATGTGTGATACTCAGTTCTTTGTTTCTGTGATAGATCAGTCAATATTATAGACTCTAAGTCCACCCAGGTTGCTGTGAAGTTCATGATTTTGTTCTTCTTTATGGCTATGTAATAAATAGTCTGTCATGTATATGTACCACATTTTTTATCTAGTCCTCCTTTGATGGGCATCATGGTTGGTTCCATGTTCTTGCTATTGTGAACAATGCTGCAATAAACATATGTGTGCAAGTATCTTTTTTGTAGAGTGATTTGAGTTCTTCTGGGTATATTCCCAATAGGGGGATTTCAGGGTTGTATGGAAGGTCTACTTTTAGATCTTTTAGGAATTGCCACACTGTTTTCACAGAGGCTCTACTAGCTTACACTCCCCCACACAGTGTAGACATGCTCCCCTTAACCCCATATTCTCTCCAGCAACTGTTGTTTTTGAGTTATTGATGATGGCCATCCTGACTGAAGAGATAAAAATAAAAGGAGGAAGTAAGATCTACACAAATGCATTAAAACCAAAAGAAGAATATGGGTCACACAAAGATCCCGGGAAGTCAGCCTCTGAGAATATAGACAATGGAATGCAACAGTGATGAGCCCCCAGAATGACTATCCTCAAACCACAAACCCAGATTTCAAAACATTAATAGAGAGAATAAATAGAATTGAGGAGAGATGAGAAGAAAGAATGAAGAAGTTGATAACTGAGATAACAGTGATAAAGAATATAGTGAATGAAATAAATAATATGTATTAGTTTTCAAAGCTGAATTACAGTAATAATGTGTAGTACAACATACGCCCAAAATATGTTATCAAATGAATGCTAGCATCACCATGCATCAGGCAGGGCCATCACAGAAAATGGCGGATGCATGATTGTTGAGTAGGGCAAGATAATTTTGTAGTGATCCTTGGCTTAACACTTCTTGACTTCTACCTATGAGGCACCACAAGGGAAGTGGTGTACCATTGAAAACTGATTATACTAGTGGTACTTTGGGAAAAAAATTGTAACAGCGTGCATAGCCATACAAGTGGGCACCTTGCTCAACTTTGTCCAAGCAATAGTTGGCCATAATCAGAAGTGTTTGGACTGATGGGAACCATTTTGAGCACTTCTTGTAATTGCAGAAGTCAAAAGTGACATGTATTCATCTTTCATTATTGGTATATATTGAGTATTACACCTTTTTTTGAGTTGGAGTCTCACTCTATCATCCATGCTGGAGTGCAGTGGCATGCTCACAGCCATCGCTGCCTCTACCTGTTGGGCTCAGGTGATCCTTTCACCTCAACCTTCCAAGCAGCCAGGACTACAAGCACATGCCACCACACCCAGCTAATTTTTTGATTTATTGTAAAGATGAGGTCTCACCAAGTTGTCTAGGCTGCCCTCAAACCCCTGGGTTCAGGAAATCCTCTTGCCTAGGCCTCCCAAAGTGCTGTGATTACAACCTTTATATATATATGTGGGTTGTTGTGTGTTTGCACTTATTCACACACAACATATGCAAACATAAATGTATCTACATATACACACATAAATACATACAGACACCACATGTATAAAGAACAGATAGGAAATGCAGAAGAGGCTATTGAGGGAAATGAGGTTTGAAAACAACAGAAACAACACAAATGCCTGTTATAGTGTGCATATCACTTGAAAAACCCATTTATGAGGAACTTTCAGGCTTCAGAGGGAATCTGTTAATTTTATCTGCTCTCTTTACAACATATCCTGAAGATAGAGACTTAGGAATCTGAGCCTTGAGACATCTTACTGTTCCATACACATTTAATGCTTATTAAAAATTTGTAGTTTATATGAATAAGTGAATAAAATTTATTTGAAGTATTGCTTCAAAGAGATACAAAAAAATGCATTCTCTGGAAAGGGAACAAACCTTAACCGGTACTCATAACACTTTAAAATAGAGCTTTGAAGCCCAGAAAATTTATAGAAACAATGAAGAGAACTCATGGAGAAGTTGGAGGACTCTTTCATCTAATGAAAAGGCCCATGAGTGTTTCTTATTTCTCCTCTATGTTTCTCACCAAGATAGTATACTTTGACTCCCTGGTTTCTTTCCCCTTCCTTAGCCAATATAAATGAACACAATGTGTCTTAATATATGAGTGCCATACCCTGAAAAGGAAGGGAAAGGAGTTTGGGATGAGTTCAGAGTTGCATATGTCACATGGCTATTTGTGCTAGGTATTTTAAAATATATCTTCTATAATTGCATCTTCACAACTCTATGAAGCAAGTGCCTTTCTATTGTTGTCAAGTATACACATAGCATAAAACGTACCATCTTAGCCATTTCCAAAGTGTATAATTCAGTAGAATGAACCATTATGACTGTCCACTTTTAGATTTTTGTTATCATCTAAAACAAAAACTCTGTACTATGAAACAACTCCCCTTGTCACTCCTCATGGCCACCAGCCCCTGGTTACCTCTGTTATACTTTCTGTCTCTATGAATTTGTCTTAATCTATTTGTCTCATGTAAGTGGAATAGCACAATATTTGGTGTTTGTTTGTTTCATTCTCTTCAAAATTTCAAGGTTCACACGTGCTGTGGCAAGTATCAGAATTTCATTCCTTTTCTGGCTGAGTACTATTCCATTGTGTGCCTTTACCAAATTTTACTTTTTCATCTGTTGATGGATATTTGGATTGTTGCCACCTTTTGGCTCTTGTGGGTAATGCCATCATGTACATTCACATACAAATGTTTGTTTCAATCTCTGCTTTCAATCTTTGGGGTATATACTTTGAAGTGGAATTGTTGGAAGCAAGTGCTCTGGTCTCCTTTTTTTTTCTGATAAAAAGTTGAGGATCAAAAATATGAACATTCTCAGGGATACATCATAAGTCATAGAGCTGGAATTCCAACCCAGCTGAATATAGCAAATTCTAAAGCTTATGTGTTCTTTTTGTAATATTATATTGACTTATGAGGAATTTTAATATATTTTCACCCCTTTTAGGAAAAGCTTTTGTTTTTCTATTAGGTACATTTACCTTTCAAACGGCCCAGAACATACTGACATGAGAAAAAAAAAAAAAAGATGTTGTTAAAGTAGTAGTTATTGATGTTGTCATTGTTTCTATCATGTGTTCATATTAAAAGTTGACAGGAAATATAAAAAAATTTTCAGAAACTGGATTCTCTTGAGGCTTATATAAATGGAAATTTAGACTAGACTTATTACCACTGCATTTTACTTCCTGAAGGAGATTGCTTGACAATACCATTTTTGTACAAATATAAATAATTAAATCAGATTAGCTCTCCATCCTATAATTAACATTTGTCTAGTTTTAATCACTGGATTATTTTATGCAAGAAGAAACACAGACAAACCAAAACAAATGCTGGTGAACACAACAGGAAAGAAAAACAATGATTATGTAATAATTGCCCAAGAGACTAGTCAAACAACAAAATATATTGTTACATACAACAGCACTCTCATGTGATGCATTTTTTTCCCAAATACTCCTACAAACTTCCAACAGTGAGATGATGGGTGCCATACTTGTACAGTACATGTGCTAACTCTTAGAACAGAAAATAATATTCACTCCTACCCTCCTTAATTTCGAGGAGTCAACTTTGGAAAACACTCCCATCTGCTAATCCAGAAATGTAGTGCTGCCGAAAGGCTTATTTCACTCCATAAATGATTACAAAGATATAAACTTATTTTCTGTGCAACAACCCCCTGGAATATGCATTTTCAAAATACATATTAGATGAATCTAAAGGTAGACAAATCTAAGATGCTAGAATTTGGAGTTTGGAGATATCCCATGGTAATATCCCATTTTATGTTATTCAGTTTTAAAATAATAATTCTGACCGGTTCTTACAATGGTTATAAATTTTATCATTTCCATTGTTCCTCAGGAGACATATGAAATTTAAGAGACTTTGGCAATGCATCCTATCACAGTTGTGGTCCAATAACTGATAAGGCTTGAGGGACATTTATCTCTAGGCACAGTAACACCACAGCACCTGAAGATTGCTACTGCTCAATTTGAGATACTGCTGGGACAATTGTCAATAGTCTCACAAATTGTCATTAGCTTCATATTTTCTGTCTGGCTTGATTTCAAGGCTTCTTGTTCCTTGTGGATTGATTGGCAATAAGGCATTTTATTTGGGTGTATGTGCCTACAATTCTGAGGAATCTCACTTTTCATTCTATCTGTAGAAACACAAAGACAAAATTTTGTCCTTGACAAACCTGATTATGTCCTTTTTTTAAACATTGTATTCAGAGAGTGTACTAGTTGATTCTGTTTTATTTAGACATATTTCTAATCTTCTGGTGATGAAACTGTCTGAAAGAATTAAGTACACTTATATTTGAAAACATCTCTCTCTTTCTCTTTATTATGTTATGAGATGGTAAAATTCAGGATGTGGTGAATAAGTACTCCATGTGGAGATGAAGTTTGGGCATCCAACTGGTCCTCGCTTCCCCTGGTTTGGGATCAGGTATGCTTTGCTCTTCCCACTCCTTGCCTATCCTGGTGGTGTCACACAACTGCTGATCCTTTCCTTGTTGCATTGTCATAAATGTTCAGGACCCACTTATGAGTGAGAATATGTGGTACTCAGTTCTTTGTTTTCCCATGGGGTAAGTTAAGCATCTTCATATTAAAAATGAAATATATTACCATGTTTTCTTACTTAATTTAACTTATTATAGTGGTTTGCATCTTACATATTTTGTATATCTCAGTATTTTCAACACATTTTTACAGATTTTAGTTCCTAAAACTCCTTATGTATTTGTATAGAAAGTAGATTTTTATTTATGATTGCTGTCTTTACATATTTATCATAGGATGAGAATTATATAAATAATATAGTGTAGGCAACAATTCTACTTCCCTCCCAAGGAAATATACTCACTGAAGATTGGAATTATCAAAGGGCGTCTATTCTATGCGTTATTTGAAGGAATTTAAGTGGGAAAAGGTGGACCAACTATGGTATATTTAGACCATTATCATAATATTAATGAACATGTACTGAGTTCTTATTATGTCACAGTACTAAGCTAAGTTATAGGTATCATTGAATTTTTTCTTTCAACAATATTTGAAAAAATATTTTCCTAATTTTACAATGAAGGAGCTAGAATCTTAGAAAGACTTAAGTGACTTACTTAAAAGTCATACAACTAATAAGTGACAGAAATTAAAGAAAGAAGATTTGAAACAATAACCCTAGACTTCAAAGAATGATTATATCAACCATTAATTTTTGTGTGTGTACCTCTTAATGTCCTGGGAGCAATGAGGAGAATAGGATGATTGGGCAGGATAGAGAATGATGGTTTGTCTCAGGACTGAGAATTTTAAAAGTTTAAAGGCAAATCCTTCCATGTTTAAGTAATATACCAGAGGAGGAAAACACAATTTCCTAGAACAGAGTCTATCATCTGTGAGATAGTTCAAGGACACTGGTTGAACACTGAGTTCAGAGGAAGATGATTTTTAATGTCACACTCTGTAGAGTCTTGCTTGTTTTGCTTTTGACCTATCTCTTCAAGAAACATGCATATTTCATGTAAGTGAAGGTAGCTACGAGACACGACAAGAACAAGGCAATTAACTCACATGTTAAGAACCCCAAAGAATAAAGCTTTCCTGTTTGAAGTGTAATATGAGTCATAACAATGTTGTGGAAACCTTGTCCCTTCTTACTGATAGAAGAACTGGTTGCCATGGGAATGGTGACTTCAACATCAGCAACTGGCAGAAACCCTGGGTTTCATGCTATGGACAGAGAAGAGTAATTCTCTGAGGGGAGAGCAAGCTTCAAAGTCTTGAAAAAGGCCAGCTAGTGCCATCAGGGGAGAACACAGCAGGAGCTAACACCTCCTGAAGATGGGATGGAAAGTGCAGTATTTTAACTCCAAAGGCTTGCTTCACCTAGACTCTCTGAACCCCATCAGAGAAACTCCTGGTCTTGGAAGGATTTGGGTACCAAAAATTAGGTTGATGGAGACAGTAAAACAAAACTGCCTTCATACTCTCTCTTGTTACATCGAGAATATAGTTTAATAATACATGCATTCATATTGCTTTCCTGGTATATATATCTTATACTCCCTTTTCTCTTTGATTTGTATTATGCATCTTCTTTTGATAGTTCAAATTTTTCCTCATTTTTTATAGTGGATGAGCTGATGTTTAATGGGTGGAATGTATTAATTTATTTAGTAACTCTCCAAGTTTTGTTTTAAGTTAGTCAGGGTTTTTCTGGAACAAAACTAGTCAGAAATATTTGTTCTATATCTCTCCTTCTTGCTCAGTGCACTACTTTGTGGGTATTACTTAATTATTTTATTGTAATAATTTTTTATTTTAAAGATGTGGGGTACAATTCAGGTTAGGTATACAAATGTTCATTACATCGGTACCCTTGATGAGGTGTGCCCCTCCCTCCCCTGGCAGTTTCTCTCAACTGCAATTCACACTCCTCCTCCCCTGACAGTTTCCTGCTACTGCCAATCCCTTTCTTATAGTATTATGATAATTTTTAAAGGTCTGCTTATGAGGGAGAACATGAGGTACTCAGTTTTCTGTTTCTGTGATACATCACTGAGAATGATCGATTCTAAATCCATCCAAGTTGCTGCAAAGTCCATATGTTTGTCCTTTATGGCTGTATAAAATTTCATTGTGTATATATAGCATATTTTTTAATACAGTCCAGTTTCTATGGGCAGTATGGTTGGTTCTATGTTTTTGCTATTGTGAGTAGAAGTGCAACAAACATGTGTGTGCAGATATCTTTATGGTAGAATGATTTGAGTTCCTTTGGGTATATTCCCAATAGGGAGATTGGTGGGTCATATGGAAGGTCAATTTCTAGTTCTTTCAGAAATCACCACACTGTCTTTAAAAGAAGTTGCACTGTTTTCATTTCCACCAACAATGTAGAAGAGTTCCTTTTTCTAGGTCCTGGGCAACATCAATTGTTGTTTGTTTTATTAATGATAGACATTCTTACTGGGATTAAGTGGTATCTCAATGTGGTATTGATTTGTGTTACTCTGATGATGAGTCAGGCTGAGCATTTTTTCATGTGTCTGTTGGTTGTTTGTATATCTTCTTTTGAGAAGTGTCTATCAATATCTTTTGCTCACTTTTTAATGGAGCTGTTCTTTTTTTCCCCTTTTGGTGCATTTGAGTTGGTTCAGATCCTAGGTGTTAGGCCTTTGTCTATACATATGGCAAATATTATTTTCCATTCTGTGGGCTGTCTCCCCATTCCCTTGATGGTTTCTTTTGCTTTGCAGAAGCTCGTTAGTTTGATGAGGTCCCAACTGTCTATCTTATTTCTTGAGGTATGGGCATTTTGGGTTTTGATCAGGAATTGGTTGCCAGTTCCAATTCCCATAAGGGTACCTCCAGCATTTTTTAAGATTTTTATAGTTTGAGGTTTTACATTAGGGTCTTTGATCCATTTATAATTAATTTTTGTGTATGGTGATAGGTATGGATCCTTTTTCTATCTTCTGCATGGGATCAGTCAGTTTTCCCAGCACCATTTACTGAATAGGTTCTCCTCTCTCCAGTGATTGTTGTTGGAGGCTTTGTCAAAAATGAGTTGGTTGAGAAATTGAGGTTTTGCTTCCAGAATCTCTATTCTGTTCCATTGGTCTCTATGACTGTCTATATGTACAATACCAGGCTCTTTTGATTATTGTAGCTTTATAGTAAAGTTTGAAGTCTGGAAGTGTGATGTCTCTCACTTTGTTCCTTTCACTGAGGATTGTTTTGGCTATTTGTGGTTGTTTAAGTTTCCATATGAATTTCTGTATTGTCATTTCCAGGTCTGAGAAGAATGATGTTGGTAACTTGATGGGTATTGCATTGAATCTATATATTGCCTTTGTTAGTATAGTCATCTTAACAAGGTTGATTCTTCCTATTCATGAGCATGGAATATTTTTATAATTGTTTGCAAAACTGATTATTTTTTAACTTTAATGGAAGACTTTTAATGTGAATACTAGCTATGCACAGACAATTTTGTTACATTATTTACTTCTCTTTATTATGTCTTCCAAAGCTGACTTATTTCAGAGAATAATCATATATTGCCAAAATTCCTATTCTTTTCTTTATATGTATCAAGTACCAAGTATGTTATGGGGTTGTACTAGATACTTGTTAAATAATCATCATTGTGATCTTTATTGGTAACTGTATTCACTCCTCCACCCCACTTATCATCCTAGAATGATGCCATTGATAATTTTAACAGCTCAAACAACTGCATTTTCTTTTATTAATCATCATGTATGCTTTCTTTAATGTGGAGCTATAATGTCCCTCAATGTCAAAGTTGGTAAATCTTGGGTTTGAAATTTGAGACTCTGGGATCTAGATTTTAGTGATGCTTTGATAAAAATTTCTTCAGGAGATCACCTGGAAGGGAAATGACTGTGACTAATGCCTACAGTCCAGATACAACTACCTGAAAAATGATATTTCAAAACATGAGTGTGTATCAGTGCAAACAGAAAAAATGACAGTGGGAGGAACTGTCTGATTGATTTTAGTTTTTTAGCATTCCAAATATTACTCATCTTGTTTTAGTCAGCTTAGGTTTTCTAACAAGACAAACATAACAAAATATCATAGGCTGGATTACTTAAACAACAGACATTCATTTTCTCATAGTGCTGGATGCTAGAAGTCCAAGGTCAAGGTACCTGCATGGTCAGTTTCTTTTGGTTTTTGGCAAGAGCTTGCATCCTGGCTTGTAAGCTTGTATAATGGCCACCTTCTTTCTGCATCCTCACATGGCATTGAAAAAGAGAGATAGAGAGAGAGTGAGAGAGAAAGAGAGAGAAATAATGAGAGAGAGAGAGAAAGAGAGAGAGACAGAGGGAGAGAGAGAGAGGGAGAAAGAGAGAGAGAGAGAGAGAGAGAGAGAGAGAACAAGATAAAGAGAAAGAGAAAAGACAAACTCTCTGGTGTCTCTTCTTATAAGGACCAAATCCCAACATGGGAACTTCCCCCTTATGACCTCATCTAAACCTAGTGATTTTCCAAAGGCTACATCTCTAAATACCATCACATTGGGGTGAATACTGCAACATATACATTTCAGGAAGACACAATTCAGCCCATAGCACTTCCCTACAGTAGTGGATGGCTCAAAACCATCAATCAGTCTTCACTGAAGGAATAAAATGAGTTTAGGACTATGCTGGGTACTGTGGGAAGAAAAAAGAAGAAAGATACAGTGGAGAAGAACTGGATCTGGTATTTGTAAGCTTAGATGGATCTCTTAGTAAGGAAACATAGTTGTAGAGACAAAAATTTTCTTTGTAGGATTTTTTTCAAATGGTAGAAGGGTTTTGAGGTTCTTATTGAGAAGGAAAAGTTTGAGTTTAAGAAGCACAAGAAGACATGTTGGGGAAGTAGAAGGATTTTTCCTTGAAGAAATTTCCTCTAGGATTGTCTGAATTACAGCAGACCAGAGAGGCCTAGCAAGATTTCTTTTTCTGTGTGGTCTTTAAGGAGATTATGTAGCTGTGTAAACCTGAGTTAGAATGCCTGTAGATTGAAAGTGTATGTTCTTGTTCAGCTAATATAGGACCATTATTTTGTCTGAAACAGAATAAAATTGCTTAAATAAGGATCTAAAACTACTTAATCAGAAATAAAAAAAGAATATTAGTTACTTCATGCTTACAATGGAGAAGGAGTTTATATACTATAGCTGATTTAATTCTCATAACCATTCCTACAAGGTATAATCCATATTTTATACACAAAGACACTGAGGCTTAGAGAGATTGAATACTTTCTTTTAACCAGTTTAAAAAACATTTGCTCTGTTAATAAGTAGTAGAAACGGAATTTTAGTCAGACAATTTTGTCTCTGAAACCCATAATCTTTTTTGCCATAACAAATTGTTTCCCTGAAATAACTACACTGAACTTGTTCTCAGTAACTAAATATCTATTCAATTTTGTATGCCTCTTTCTCAAATGCTCCTGCATCTTCATAGTACTTGATTTGTCTCTGTCTTTCTTCACACTCTCCAAAAATCAACATTAGATAGTTAAGCAGGGTGAAAATCAGAAAGATTCATCTTTCCATTGTTCTACCAATTTATCTAAAACAATTCCATGGAAAAGAATGAGAATGGTGTTTGCCCTAATGGATTCTCCAAGAATTATATTCTACAAGAAATGCAGTAGGTATTGTATAAGTAACCTATGGTCAAACAAATTTGGGGAATCCTGGTTTAAGCACAGATTTGTACCTTGCAGAATTTCCTTTATCCTTAAAATGTTAATATGTAGTATAGGTTTCCATGAGAGAAAATGAGCAACTGTGTTTCCTCAAATTATTTGACCACAAACTATATGCTTGCAGAATAACTATTAGTGTCTTATGGAACCTAGAGTACTCTAGAGTATCATTTAAAGTACTGGCTTCTGGTAATAAACAACACCTGTTTCATCTAAGTGGTTATTACAAGGTCACTGTGAAAGTATATTTGTCTTACGAGTTAAAACTCAGAATCCCAGAATGATTATGTGGGTGTGCTTGTTCTTTCATTTCAATTAGTAAAGCAGTTCAGAGTAGATGGTAAACAAACCACACAAATATGTGCACAAAATTCAATGTGTTTGTGTGGCTCAGAGCAAGTGGATTTAAGACTTTATTGCTCTGATGGAGCATGAGTGTGGATAGAGTGGGGGGTGTGAGTGGGTGGCATTTATTTAGGCCACCATTATGACAGTAGAACTCGCCTGATTTTACTATTAGCACAATATGTCCCTTTATAAACAGGACATAATCTGGAACCTGATTCCTGTATTAAATACACTTTCTTGTGTTTCATTTATAGAATGTTGAACTTAGCTTCCCTATGCTGTTATAGGGCAAGGTTCATTTGTGCTTACAGAAGGCAGTTCTCTTGGAGTCCAGGGGGATATGATGGGGAAGTAAAATGTGAATTGGCATTGTTGGGGGAGAGAACAACTGATTGCCATAGATTACTCTCTTGAGCTTCCATCTGGAAGATGCCATATGGAGGAAGGAAGAGTTCAGCAGTTTCCAGCACTTAAGTCATCAGAACCCATTTTCATCTTCATTGGACTAGATTCAATCACAATGAGCTGACTTTGGGTGTCTATATCTGGGTGTTGAAACCACAGGAACACCAGTTACTAGCTTTGTGTCTTTTTCCAGATTATTTAATTTTCCTAAGCCTTATATTAATCATCAGTGACATATGGACAATACTTGTTTAATGAATTTGTTGTGATTATTAATGGAAATTATGCACATAAAGCATTTATCTTGTGCCTTGCTCATGGTTCATGGTTAGTGCATAATGAGTGCTGCTTTCCTTTTTATCCAGACTTTTGGGCAGAGTTGGAGAAGAGTTTGATGAGTAGGACGAAAGGGAGCCTGGACGAGGGACCATATGCTAATGCTTTTCTATATTTGATATTGTTTTTATGTTTAGAAGATAAGTCAGTTTTACATTCTAGACAAGAGATGGAAAATACATTTAATTTTCAGTGACGTTCCTCCAGTTCTTATTTTCCTCTTTCTCTGTAGCCTTTTATAATAAAGAATTCTTTATCTTTCTTGAATTTCTTCCTTTGGTGCCCGCAAAAGTCTCCCATATTGGATCTGCTTTATTATGTGACTGCACCACTTCCTCCAGCATTTGAAAAATTTGTGTTCTGTTGTCCATTGTTGCATAACAAACCACCTCCAAATGACTTGGCTTAAAACAATGACAATCATTGTATTTTTATCCCTCACAGTTCTGGAGGTTGATTGGCTCTGCTTGGAGGTTCTTACTCAGGCTCCCTGAAGCAGTTGCAATCAAGAATGCTGGGTTGGAATCTTCAGGAGACTTATTCACTCTTGTCTGGCTCCTGGGAAGAGGCAGGAGATGTGAATAGATGGGGGACTGCAGAAGTAGTCTGCAGTTTGTCTCTGACTGCATGTAGTGGATTTGCATAGTTTTTTAGTACATCAGCTTCAAAATAACTGATTCTTGCATGGTAGATCGGGGCCTCAAAAGTACACTTCTGAGAGAGAGAGAGAGAGAGAGAGAGAGAGAGAGAGAGAGAGATCAACCTTTATGACCTAACCTTAGAAGTCATAAATTTTCATTCCTGAAACATTTTAGTCAACAGGACAGTCACAAAGAACTGCTCAGGTTCCAGGGAAGAAGAAATAGACTCCACACTCACTGGGAGTAGGACAAGATTCTGCAAGAGTACTTGGAATCAAAATATCTTTGAGGTCGCATTGGGAAAATAAAACTTGCAACAATCTTCCCTCTGTTTCCAACAACACACATCTTTTTCTACGTTCAAAAATAGACTGACTTTTTCTCCTAGAGCCATAAATCCACCCCCCACCGCGACCCTCTGCCAAAGTCTCACTCCTTTCTGGGATTCTTGCTCAAGGACCAGAACCTTGGCATATAACTCAAGTTCAGTGTGGATAAGGTTCTTCAGCATGGTCCCTTGAGTATAGATAGCATTTTAAATAACTTTCCACTTGATCTAAGACTTTTAAATAGAAGAGACATACCATCCTCCCTCTTCCTAATCCAGAATATAATCATGGGACAGGCAGAATAGGTCCAGTAGACATTTACCATTTTAGAAAGGGAAAATGGAAAGTACAGCAGTCATTGGTTCCTAGCAATTCTGAAAAAGTACCTGAGCATATGTCACCAGTTCCTTGATGAAGGTTCAGTTGTCCTTCCTGGGAAAGATTTTTTCCACAGCTTTTGGTGTTGCCTTTTCCACAAAATTTAACCTGTGCTTGCAGACCTGTTGTTTTGTCTACCTACTACCTGTAAAAGTTCAAGAGTCCAAAGACCTGTTTCATTCAGTACTGTCTCTGTCCCTTTCAGTTTGGACTGATCTCACATCTTTAAAACCTGTGTGTGTGTGTGTGTGTGTGTGTGTGTGTGTGTGTGTGTAAAATGTATCAATGTATAGACCATTCCATTATTCAAAAGCGACAAGCACAGACCTCTTCAGGATAATCCTTGTACAACTTTGGACTTCCTGTGTGACTATTGTGGGACAAAGTCCTTCAGAGCCTTTGAAGTTTGATGTTTAATGGGACGATCTATGAGACATTCCTTAATAGTCTTAGAACATCTTTTATCACTTTGAGGTAAACACATTAAGTTTTTCTTTTTCTGTTCTTTTTCTTTTTTTTTTTTGAGTTGGAGTCTCACTCCATCACCAGGCTGGAATGAAGTGGCACGCCCACAGCCAGCCCAGCATTAACCTGATGAACTCTGGCAATCCTTCCACCTCAGCCTTCCAAGTAGCTGGAACTACAGGTGTGTGCTACTGTACCTGGCTAATTTTTTTATTTGTTGTAGAGATGAGGTCTCTCCAAGGTGCCTGGGCTGGTCTCGAAATCATGGGCTCAGGCAATCCACTCGCCTCAGCCTTCCAAAGTGTTGGGATTACAGGCTGAGATACTGAGCCTAGCCTGTTTTTCTGAGTAAAAGTGATAACCATCATACTTCTGGTTTTATCCTTAGACCATGTTTCTTGATTGTATGCTAGACTTTTTCTCTTTCCTGAATTTCTTTCTTAATGTTTGTGTTATTTTTTTCTCCAGAGAGGCTCAGAATGAAAATGTATGATTTACCCAGCAAGTTCCAGCTTCTTTATATATAGCACTTCTTTCTTTAGGTTATCTCCCTTCTCTTGTACCCTGCTATAGGCAACTAAAAGAAGGGAGGAAGCAACTTCACGGGTCTGTCTGGAGAGCTACTTGTGATCATTTAGTGCAACTGGTACATTTCCTACTTTCCTCATTATAGCAGGTTATGGTGTTGCTAAGCTTCCTGCCACTGCCTTCAGACTAACCAGACATCCTTGTAGGGAGAACAGGCTGTCAAACATGCACACGTGTCTCAAGATAAGACCTCTTTGTGGAAGTCACACACCCTTATTTATGCATTGCATTTCTTTAGGCAATCATAAAGGCTTACTCAATTAAAGGGGAAGAGAAATAGCCTCCACCTCTTGGTATGGGAAGTGGCAAGGATCTAGAAAAGTATTTACATTGATGCAAAATACAATCTAACACATTCTTAGTCAAGGTGTTTCTAAGGATTCTGTTCTTTTCCCAGTTTACTTTTCATTCCATAATTCCTTTTGATTTTGTCTACACTACTGGCTTTAACTAATGTGCTATGTGACTCTCTAAGATAATTATCAATATCACAACCAGCATCTTATCAAATGGTTAACATATTTTGAACACCCACAGTGCTCTCTATGCACTGTACAAAGGGTTTTATGTAAATTATCTTTGCATAGTTCCTATTACAAATCTATGACATTGTTTCTGCTGTATAGAGGAGAATGTATCCAGGAGAAACCATGATACATGATTCATGTATTGCCTTTTATTGCTACTATGACAAATCACTACAAACTTAGTGGCTTAAATCAATATAAACACATTATATTAAGTTATATAGATCAGAATCCAATGCTGGTCTCACTGGGTAAAAATCAAGGTGTTGGTGGAGCTTCATTTTTTTCTGGATGCGCTAGGGGAGAATCCATTCCCTTTTTTCTCTGATTTCTGGAGGCATCCACATGCTCTGATCCGTGTTCTCCCCTTCTCTTTTCATCTTCAACACAAGCAATGGTGGGCCAAGTCCTAATGTAGCATCTCACTGATGAGTGATTATTCTGCAATTATATAATTTTAAAGACTGGGCCCTCATAGATAATCCAGGATAATCTTCCTATATTTTAAGGTCAGTAGATTCCATCTGCAATTTTAATTGCCTTTTGTCATCTAATCTAACATAGTCACATTTTCTAGGCATTAGGACATGGAGATATTTGGGGGCCATTGTTTTGCTTAGTGTGATATGTAAACTAAAGAGGCAGATATGTATGTAGTTATATGTGCACATCCACACAAGCACCGATACCTACATATACCCACATAATATACAGATATATAATATAGAAGAGTGATATAGTAGTGACCATTATACATTTGAATGGCTGTCTATTCTGGTGTCCTCTGAGCAAAAACAGGATCGGCAATTAGAGGCCTCAATGAGAAGTGATTACATACTCAAGGTTTTTGATGACAGGTAACATGTCATATACTTCTATTAGATTGTCACTAATTATCTTGTAGGGAGAAACTATGCCTTCCTATAAGGAGAGATAGGGGAAATGAAGAATGAGAGAGGCTGATGAACTTCCCCTTAGGAAATGGTGAAGCTGGACATAAACCTGGGGATAAATGTGTCCCTGTCTCTGAAAGCAGCCAGTTTATTTGGAGACAGGTCCACCAGCTAAATTTTGATGCAACATAAGGATGGCAAGATGGAAAAAGCAAAAGTTTTGAAGTCCCTGTAACTGAAGGTGGTTTCTTCAGAGATACAAAAAACAGTACTGGAAATTTTAATCACCCCATAATTTATCTCTCCATATCCTCAAGGCCACCACAAATAGGCTATCCAGTTTGAATACAATTAATCATTAGTTTGTTATTTAAAAACAGCTCCAAAGACCCTAGCTCCCCAAGCTAAACTCTGATTACTTGTCAATCACTTTCCCCAATATGGAAGTGCTTGAGCTGAGACTAGAGAGATTGTGTATATAATATTGATCATATGAGTGCCCAGTGAATGTTTGATGCCTTCTTTCCTTGGCAGAGAAACAGGTTGTATGCTAAGTATCAGCACCATAGCACATTGAAGGGAAGGGCATGCGATGATGCCAGGTGATCTTAGATACTGTCCAGTGGTGCAGGTATTTTACTTGTTGCTCTCTGGAAACTACAGGTATCCTAGAGGATGTTTTTCTGCTGAGACTCTTTCCACCTGAATGGCTTTACCTTTACTTATTTTACAAATTAGGGGTCTATTTAATATTCTCTTTGGGAGTTAATAGTTCTACTTTATTGAAAAATTGAAAAATCACCAATAATATCACCTCCCCTCCATTTAGAGATGAAGAACCAGAGACTCAGAATATGTGCTTCTTCAAAGGCACTTGTGTAAGAAGAACTAGAGACAATAGCATCATTAGACTTCATAGCTGATTCTTGTAGAGAATCTGTACCAGTTGACATTCTCCCAACTCCACCAAATCAGGGCTCTAAAGGAAGAGTACCAGCTACCTGTATCTTCATCTCTTTACCTGAGAAATTCCAACCTAGGAAGCTGCTCTGCCTGAAAGAAGAGCAGACTTGGAGGGTTGGAGAATTAATACCCTGCAAGAACAAGCCTCACTCGATAGGTGGCAGATGTCGGTGTTTAAATACTCCCTTGCTCCTCGCATGGGATAGCTCTGGGATATGTGTTCTATACTATTTCTCTAGAATTATCCCCGTGAGATTAAGCTGTGGTTACCAACAGTGGTCATTTCCTTGATAATATACCACTTATTGACTGCCTTTCTTTTCTTGGGATCATAGCACAAATAAACGACATTTACTGGAGTCCTTATCTCAGGATGTTTCTGGGGGAATTCAAATTAAGACATCTGTTGGGGAGGGTTGGAGTCTCACTCAATTGCTCAGGCTGGAGTGCAGTGCACAGTCACAGCCACCCCAGCATCTAACCTCTGGATTCCAGAGTTCTTTCCACCTCAGCCTTCCAAGGAGCCGGAAATACAGGCATGTGATACCATGCCCAACTTAGTTTTTTATTTGCTCTAGAGATGAGGTCTTGCCATGTTGCCAGGGCTGGTCTTGAATTCTCAGGATCAGGCAATCCAGTCGCCCTGGCCTCCTAAAATGCTGGGATTATGTTCTGAACCACTGAGCCCAGCCATCTCTTAAAAAAATATTTTAAAGGTGTGGGGTACAATTCATGGTTAGATATATAAATGATCATTGTACAGGTCAAGTTTGGGCCTTAATTTTGTTCCCACATCACCTGGTTTGAGATCAGGTACCCTTATTGATGAAGTGTGCCTCCCCTGCTCCATCCCCTGGCAGTTTCCCACTTCTGCTCATCCTTTTCTTATAGTATTATGCTAATTGTTCAGGATACACTTATGATTGAGAACATGTGATACTCAGTTCTTTGTTTCTGTGAAAGATCACTGAGTATTACAGACTCTAACTCCATCAAAGTTGCTGTAAAGTTCATAATTTTGTCCTTTATGGCTGCATAATATTCCATCGTGTATATGCACATTTTAAACAACCAGTCTACTTTCGAAGGGCAGCACAGTTGGTTCTATGTTTTTGCTATTGTGAATAGTGCTGCAATAAATGTACATGCATAGGTATCCTTTTTTATAGAATAATTTGAGCTCCTCTGGGGATATTCTCAGAAGGGAGATTGCTGGGTTGTATGGAAGGTCAGTTTTTAGATCTTTTAGAAATTGTCACACTGTTTTCCACAGAGGTTATACTAGTTTACGGTCCCACCAGCAGTGTATAAATGTTCCCTTTTCCCCGCAACCTCTCCAGCATCTGTTGTTTTTTGAGTTACTGATGATGGCCATCCTGACTGGAATTATGTGGTATCTCAGTTTAGTTTTAATTTGCATTTTTTGATGATTAGTGGGAATAAGCAATTTTCATGTTTCTGCTGGCTGCTCATGTGTCTTCTTTTGAGAAGTGTAAGGCATCTCTTGACTTACCATATAGTGCTGACTTGAGTTAACTATTGATGAATGGGGAAAATTGTGAGTGAAGCAGTAGATAAAAGGTGCCAAATGGGCAGATCTGTCCCCCTCAAAGGACATAGAGAACTCTGCCATCTTGGCCTAAGGTCCTTCCAACCTGTCAATCCAATCTGCCAACCCAACTGTTCTATAACCCTATTACACTTTATGTTAGTCCCTACACTGCCATTGTACTTTGGTAGTCTAAGTGTGCTCCATCTTCCCTGGTTTATCATGGGATCCTCAAAGTCAGGGGCTAGTCAAGGATTTTCTTTTTTTCATAGTACTCAACTCAAAATTTTGTAGCCACCAGGCAGATAAGAAGTTATTAACAAAGGCAGGTCACTGAGAGTAGGAACTGCTGTTGGAAGCTTATTAAGTGCTCTTGATAAGTTCAGTTTCATCACTTTACATCTTTGATGACAGCAAACTTTCAATAGTAATATGCTATTCAAATTTAGGAGAAGCCAGCACTCCCTACTTGCCAAAATCATTACAAATTACTCTTTAGAAACATATAGATGGTGGCTCCGCCTGTAATCCCCTGCTTTGGGAGGCTGAGGTGAGTGGATTGCCTGAGCTTGCAGGTTCAAGACCTGCCTGGGCAACTTGGCGAGACCTCATCTCTACAATAAATCAAAAAATCAGCCGGGCATGGTAGTGCATGCTTGTAATTCCGGCTACTTGGAAGGCTGAGGTGGAAGGATCGCTGGAGCCCAGCAGGTCGAGGATGCAGTGGCCAGGAGTGGCCACTGCACTCCAGTCTGGGTGACAGAGTAAGACTCCATCTAAAATAAATAAATAAACAAACAAATAAATAAATAAAAAAAAACTTTAAAAGAGAAAGAGAATAAAAATTTGTGTATTAAACAAAATGCTCCTTATCACTTTTCTTTTTATGACATTCAGTAGAAATTCAATGGCATTATCAGTTTAATTTTCACTTCAAATACTGAATCTTAAAATGTAAAATTTAAAAAAGTGATTAAGGCAAGTCATTGTCAGCATTCTTAATTTTTATGTGTTATAGAAGTTAGGACATCATTGTTAGGCTTACATTGAATAGTAGGCCATATTTTATGTGTTCAGTTCACTTTATTGCATTTTGAACACTCACTATGTACATTATACTTTGAGAAAATATAGAACAAAATGCCTAACTAGCTTGTGTTCAACAAATTTAGCATCCAAAATGACTGCATTGAGATCAAGTCAAAATATCTCCTTAGCCAAGGCAAAATGGCCACATTAAAAAGTCAAATGTGCATACACAACACTGAAGTATGCCCTAAGTGCAAAATTGATGAGCTTCCAATGGCTTATAGATGAAGGGTGGGAAAGACTCAGTGAAGAAAGTCATTTGTGTTAACTGGGGTCATTTGAGAAGGCTTTGCTGAAGATGTGGCTCTTTACTTGGCCCTCATATGGCATAACAAGACTATCAGTAAGCAGGAGAGTATGTGGAAAGTGATGAGAAGTACCGAGGTGTTTTTGGTTCAAATGGTGGACATATGGGTGTGAATTTGTGAAAGCACATGGGAACACTAGGGCTCAAACACTATGACACTGCAATGACTCACACCCCAAAACTTCCCAGCCTTTCATGGCACACGCACCCACTCTGTTTAAGAGCAGAGACTGAGTCATCACCAGAACAGTTGGCCATGTTGTTATCAGTACACTCCAAAGCAATTACAGAATATTTATTCCTGTCGGCAAAGAGAGATCAGATGAGGGAGATCAGGATTCACTCCTGTATGAAGGCGTGTGTCTGAAGTCTGTTATCCTCTTGAGAACCACTTACAAGGCAGGTGGAAAACTATAGAGAAAAGAATTGATGTAAAAATATTAATAGTTCATCAACACTTCCATTAGCAGATTGCCCTGTGCTCTGTACCAAGTAAAAAGGCATATTGGATGCATAACTTTACTGAAGTAAGTCTTTGCAATCACCCTGCTGTCAGTAACCCTAGTTTACAGATGATGAGAATAAGATTTGGGATGCTGATGTGATTTTCCTACAGTCACACAGTCCAATGAAGGTGGGATTTTTTTTTTTTTTTGAGTT
>NW_007056368.1:14858-29459 GCF_000164805.1 Carlito syrichta | reverse complement strand
TTTTTTGATTTATTGTAGAGATGAGGTCTCACTGCCCAGGCGGGTCTCGAACCCGCGGGCACAGGCAATCCACTCACCTCAGCCACCCAAGGGCATGGGATTACAGGCTGAGCCACCGAGCCTGGCTGAAGGTGGGATTTGAATTCACCTGATTGTGACTCAAAATGCCATTCTGTTTCAATGTCACCACCTCTTAGAAGGAGCCAAGAGTTGTAAGTATTCTTGCTGAGGGCCATGGAAATCACTAGCATTGGCATGGCACTTTATTGTTTTGGATGTGGAAAATATTATTATAATGAATTGTAAGTTAAAACTGCTCCTCTTAAATATGTGCGTTTCTTGTAATAACTCTGTAAGGTATGGTTGAAGCTAATGTTTGATGAAAGTGCTGGGCACAATCAAGGTCACAGGTTATGTCACCAGAGCCTTGGCCCTAAACAAATACTCATTATGCAAATAAATATTATGGAAAGTTCTAATACATAATGAAAACAAAGAGGATGGGGCTGTGGAGGCTGAATTTGTGTTTTGGAACCTTGGAGATCCTGCCTGTTTGTATTTTTCCTCTTCCACTTACTGGCCCCCTCTGAGACATCTCAGTGGAAACCTGTGACTTGAGGGGCTTTGGTTTTCTTTTGTTGCCTCTGATGGATCAGACCCAGCCATCTTGGTTTAAGCTTTGTTTCCCTTATCCCACCTAAGTCTAGCTTTGGTCCTTTGGGCTCATGTTCCCTGTTCTTTGGCTCTTGCCTTTGACTCTGCTCTGTGAATTTAAAGGTTCAGTTTCATGATGTGTGGGTTTACCGATTGGCCTATAGAGATTGTCACATCAGGAGCAAGATTATTTCTCTTTTCTAAAGGCATATGAGGTATCTTTATGTGATTTTAATTTCTTTTTATTATTGAGGAGGTGTCAAGAGGCATAGATCCTAGCTCTTTCACTTAATAAATTAAAAATTGAGCTCTCTATGTTATCCTTATCATTCATAAAATGGGGATAATAATGGTAGCTGCTACCTTGGGCTGCTTTGAAATTAAATTAGTATTTCACATAGAGGACTTAAAGCAGTATCTGGTACATACAAAGTGTTCAGTATTCATTAGTAGTATGCATTAAAAAGTCTTAAAGGTTTTAGCTGCAATGAGTCATTGTGACTCAGACACATGCCACTCTCCCCCACCACACCATTCTTGAGTTTAGGCTCTACTAGTAAAGAACATTGTGTTAAGAATGAATCAATCAATCTTTCCTGTTCATGAACAACTATGTTTAAATATTGAGCGTAGGCTGGGCTTGGGCTCAGCCTGTAATCCCAGCATGTTGGGAGGCCAAGGCGAGTGGTTAGGCTTAGTCTGCAGGTTTGAGACCAGTCTGGGCACCATGGCGAGACCTCATCTCTACAATAATAATAATAAAAAAATTAACTGCAAGTGGTATTGTGAGCCTGTAGTTGTAGCTACTTGGAAGTCTGAGGTGGAAGGATCACCTGAGCCTAGCAGGTTGATGCTGGGGTGGCCGTGAGTGTCCCACTGCACTCCAGTCTGGGCAACAGGACTCCAATTCTCTCTCTCTCTCTCTCTCTCAGTCTCTCTCTCTCTATATATATATATACACACACACACATATATATACACACACACCCACACACACACACATATACACACATACATGTATATGTATATATATACACACACTAGTTTTTCTTTAAGATGGGCATTGAAAAAGTGTAGTGTATTTATAGGAGAACAATTGAGATGATGATCATGCTTCAGAATATGAGGACAAATGTTTGAACATAAAGTGCTTGAACTGGAGAAGAGAAAATTTTGTTGGGGGCATATGGTTCTCAGGTGAAAATAAAGCCAAGAGGGTCACACAAGAAGGAATGAAGAACATATATATTAAGTATCTGTGATACATTAGGATATGTATTCCAATATGTCATCTCCTTTAATCTTTATAACTATACCATAAGTGAGGAATTATTATTCTTATTTTTACATAAGGGAAGCTGGAATAGTCACCTACTTAAGTCAGTTGGAAAAACTAAAATTTCAAAATAATTTATTTGAACTCCAAGTTCCAAGCTCTTTTCACTGCATCCCTTCCTATAAGTTGGAGCTGTCCAACAGGAGATAAGTTGCTTAGAAGTTTTGAAGTGAACAAAGAACACTATGGGTGGATTTCTTCTTCCCTTGATTTCAGTCCTCTTTACATGACAAAAAGACATTTTCGGTCTCAGTTTTCTAAAGTTGTATTTTGTCTTTTCTATTGATTTTTTTCTTTCATTTTTTATTCAAATTAAAGGTCTTCACTTTCAGGAAGTCTGGAAAGTTGTCATTGAGTTTCACTGAGATGTCTCCATTAATTTCATCTAAGGGCAAATTTCAAGACAGTGATCAATCAGTTCAATATGGGCCTTGCCTTTTTTGACCTTGACTTCACAGATGAAACTGAAACATTTAAAGATAGTTTTGATCATTCATACAACCATATTATACTGGTGGAAAATGTTTAAGGCCACTGAAAAGAAGTGAAAATAAAGACTGAAAAGTAAACCCAGAGTTATCAGGCTTCTCTAAGTGACCCTACCTTTCTTTGCTTCCTTGCTACCTGAATTTATATTTTGCCAGAATACCAGGGGCTTTTCTTTTTGCACTGACTTTAATTTTCTCATCCCTATATTGAGGAAGTTGAATTAAACATTCCTGAAAATTTATTCCCATATATATATTCTGAGTCTGAGATTTAAACTAAACTAAATAAATGATGTATACTTTTTGCTCCCTTCCTTTCTTTTCCTCCCCCTCCTTCTCTCCTCCCTTTCTCCCTCCTTCCCTCTCTCCCTCCCTTCCTCCCTTTTCTTCCTTCCATTTTTTCTTTCTCTAATTTATTTGTCAATACGCTTGACAAATGAAACTAAATTCTAAAAAACCTTAATTAGAAAAAAAGATAACCTTGAAGTGTGTCGTTTCTAAAACAAGCTGGCACTTTACAAAGAAAAGAAATGACTCTCACTTAAGAAAAACAGCAAAGTTAAAGATTGCAGCTATCACCGCTAATTAAGCTGCCCCAGAAGGAGGGCTGCTCCACCCCAAAGTAAGAGCTGGAGAGCTTCCTACAGACAACTGGGATAAAAATAGCCCACCATAGACACGCCATATTGCTCTCTTATAAAAGAGGTACAACTAGTCCATGTTAGCATTGTGGCAAAAGAGACTTGTATTATAATTACTTTTATTTTGTTTTAGTTGTGTGTGTGTGTAGGTGTCTCACTCTTTTGCCCAGGCTAGAGTGTAGTGGCATGATCACAGCTCACCGCAGCTTCGACTTCCTGGGTGCAGGCAAGTCTACTGCCTCTGTCTCCTAAGTAGCTGGGATTACACAGGCATGTGCCAGGTCATCCAGTTAATTTTTTGATTGTTTGTAGAGACACAGTTTTATCATGTTGCTCAGATTGTTTTCAATCTCCTGGTCTCAAGTGATCCTCCTGCCTCAAACTCCTAAAATGCTGGGATTGCAGGTGTAAGTCACTATGCCTGGCCTTGTTTTATAATTAGTTTTAATTGAATTATATAGGTGTAAAAATAATAAATGCTATTGTAGAGTGTTTCATATAAAAGATAGAAATAAGAAAATGAGAAAGTATCTGCAGTTCTACTGTCCACTTATAATTGCAGTTAACATGCTGGCATATGTTCTTCTATGTTTATTTTCATACCTAGATATGAAAAACAATTTTACACTGTACACAATATTTTGTGAGCCTCCTCATATTAATGTTATCATAAAATTATTTTTTCTCTTTCTTTTAAAAACCACATTATTGAGGCATGACTGACATACAAAAGGTACAGATATGTAATGTATGTAACTTGATGAATTTGGAGATAAGTAAGCCCTTGAAACTATCACCACAATAAATGCCATAAACATATCCATTACCTCCAAAAGCTTTCTCCTACCTTCCTATTTTGCTATTTTTTGTGGCAAAAATACTTAACATAAGAGCTAACCTTTTAGTGAGTTTTTTTTTTTTTTTTTTAGTTGGAGTCTAACTCTGTCACCCAGACTGGAGTGCAGTTGCCGCTCCTGGCCACTGCAGCCTCAACCCACTGGGCTCCAGCAATCCTTCTGCCTCAGGCTTCTGAGTAGCCAGAATTATAGGCATGCGCTACCATGCCCGGCTGATTTTTTGATTTATTGTAGAGATGAGGTCTCGCTGCCCAGGCGGGTCTCGAACCCGCGAGCTCAGGTAATCCACTCACCTCAGTCTCCCAAAGGCGTGGGATTACAGGCTGAGCCATTGAGCCCAGCTTTGAGTTTTTAAGTACCACTAACCCTTGAACAACATGTATGTCAATGATATATGTATAACTTTCTTCCCTCCAAAACTTAATAGTCTACTGTTGTACAGTAGCCTTATCGATAATAAATGCCATTGATTGAACACATATTTCGTATGTTATATGTATTGAATACTGAGCTCTCACAATAAAGTAAGGTAGAAAAAGTGCTAAGAAAATTGTAAAGAAAATATACTCACTATTCATTCAGTGGAAGTGGATTATCATAAAGATCTTGTTCTTCATTGTCTGCACTATGAGTAGGCTGAGGAGAGAAGGAAAACTTGAAGTTGTCTTGCTGTCTCAGGGTGGCAGAGATGGATAGGTGAAGGAGATGTAAAGGGAGGCAGCAGAAGCAAAAAAGGTAGGCACACAGTGTAATTGCATGGAAATATATCATTTCTGACACTTTTGCTTTTTCATTTCTCTAAAAAATATTTCTATGTGATACTAATTCTTCTTCTACTATTCCCTTTAGCTTCAGTGCCCGTTTCATAGAAGAGCCCATGTTGTCAAAGAAGTCAAAAGCTGTCTTGAATAATAGTAGCCCTTCTGCCAGATTGCCTAAAGTCAATTTGTTTTCTGGCCCTGCTTCTTCTGTATCTTCTTCCTCATTGTCTGGCATTGGTTTGGAAGCGGTCATCTTCATCAAGCCTTCTTCTGTTAATTACTCTGGTGAAGTGTCTATTGACTCTGAAATTTCTCTTGTATTCATGTCTTGAAGTCCTTCTGCCCCCACATTGTTTTCTGCCATATACACAATCTCTTTTATGATTTCCTTGATTAGATCGGTTGTAAATCTTGTAAAGTCATGCACAGCATGGATACAGTCTTCTCTAGCAGCAATTTATTATTTGGGGCTCTATGACTTTCACAGTGTTTTCTGTAACAGGGATGCCATTGTCAATAATGTAATCCTTCAAGACTTACTTGATGTTCTCTCTATTGGGAGCCTTAAAGGTCCTCAGGACCATTGCTTTAGAGGCCGAAATAGAGACATTGTATTTGGGGGCAAGTAGAACACGGATGCCTTCAGTATTGAAGTCATGAGGATCTAGGTGAGCAAGGATGTTGTTCCATAGCAAAAGAACTTTAACATGTAGCTCCTTCCTAGCAATGTGTTTCCTGACTTCAGAGACAAAAGCATCAATAGAGCTAATCCAGAAAAAGGATTTTCATAGTTTAGGCCTTCTTGTTGTACATCAAAAAGACTGACAGCTAGTGTTTCCCTTTACCCATCAAAACTTCAGGGTTAGCAGCTTTATAGATGAGGGCGGTCATGGTCATAAACCTGACTGCATTTACCCCTAATAGCAGAGTTGGTCAGACCTTCCTGCCTTAAATCCTGGTGCTCACTCTTCCCCCTTACTAATGAATGTTGTTTGTGTCTCCCCCCTCCCAGAATAGGACACTGACATCTGCATTAAAACCCTGTTCAAATAGATGTTATTTCTCCATAATAGTTTCTTAATGGCATCTGGGAACTGGTCTACTGCCTCTTGGGAAGCAGAACCTACTTCTCCTCTTATAGTGACATTTTTAAAACCGAACCTGTTTCTAAAATTATCAAACAAAACTTTTCTGGCATTTTCTTTTTCTTGTTTTCTTTTTTTTATGAGTTGGATTCTGACTCTCTCACCCAGGCTGGAGTGCAGTGGCACACTCATGGCAACCACATCCTGGACCTACTGGGCTCTGGCAATCCTTCCACCTCAGCCTTCCTAGTAGCTAGGACTGCAGGTGTGTGCCACCACACCTAGCTTTTTAAAAAAATTTATTAGCCAGGCTTGGTGGCTCAGCCTATAATCCCACACCTTGGGAGGCTGAGGGGAGTGGATTTCCTGAGCCTGTGGGTTCGAGACCCACCTGGGCAGCAAGACCTCATCTCTACAATAAATCAAAAAATCAGCCGGGTGTAGTAGCGTATGCCTGTAATTCTGGCTACTCGAAAGGCTGAGGCGGAATGATCGCTGTAGCCCAGCAGGTCGAGGCTGCGGTGACTGGAAGCAGCCACTGCACTCCAGTCTGGGCGACAGAGTGAGACTCCAACTCAAAAAAAAAACTTATTGTAGGGATTAGGTCTCGCCAAGTTGTCCAGGCTGGTTTTGAACCTGTGGGCTCAGGCAATTCTCCCATCTTGGCCTCCAAAAGTGCAGGGATTATAGACTTGAGCCACCTTGCCTGGCTGACATTAAGTTTTTTATGTTTAAATCCTTCACCTTCCTTTTGCTTTAAGTTACCATACAATGACTTCATTATTTCTCAAAGTATGAGAGTCTATAGGTATGCCTTTCTTGTAGCAATAATACACCCACATAGAAGCTTCATTTTCAATACAAGATAAAAGGTAGCTCATAGTCAGGTGCACTGGCTCAAGCATGTAATCCCGCACTTTGGGAGGCTGAGGTGAGGGGACTGCCTGAGCTCACAGGTTCAAGAACAGCCAGGGAAACTCAGTGAGAGCTCATCTCTACAATAAATTAAAAAATGAGCTGGTCGTGGTGGCACATGCCTGTAGTTCCAGCTACTTGGAAGGCTGAGGCAGAAGGATCGCTTGAACCCAGCAAGTGGATATTGGGGTGACCATGAGCATGTCACTGCACTCCAGCCTGGGTAATGGATTGAGACTCTGACTAAAAAAATTTTTAAAAAAATATATATTTCACAAAAACGGTAACATTTTTGTACCACCTGGAATAGTTGTAGTGAAGTGTTCACAAATTTCTTCCCCCTCCTCCCCCCAGAATAGTCTTTATTTTGGATTTATCTTAAAATGACAAGCAACCACAGCTGCAGACCTCAATCTATGGGACTTATCAAACAATTTAACCTTTCCTTGTAATGTCATGGTTTTTATGATTTTGGGGGGTACTTCCAAAGTCACTGGCGGCACTTTTTATTGTTGCCATGGGATTATTCAAGGTCTATGGTATTGCACTAAACACAATGAAGAAATATGAGAGAAGTGCAAGAGATTGCTTTTTACTGTGATACTCATTTGATTGGAAAGAAGAACTGCTCACATGGAGATGGTTAGTGTCACATGGCATTTTAAGTAGATACAATACTTGGGCTCACTGCAATAGCAACAAGAGGTGGCTATAAAATTATTACAGTAGTGCAGTAGATATTAATGTTAATTTTATGCAGTTATGGTTTAATACTGCCTCCTTTGCTCATATTTCTCTTGACTGTTATTGTTACCATGTACCATCTGTAAATGTTTGTGTGTGCAAGTTTTGACAAATTTTAAATTTTTATAACATTTGTATATACTTTATGGCAGTCAATGATAAAATGGACTATATATATGTAAGCTACATTATCTAACTATATTTTCTGCATTTAAGACATGCCTAACTTTTAAAAATTTTTACATATTTGTAAGTTATGCACTTTGTCAGTTTTTCACATTGTTGCAATATTCACAGAATTTCTTTTCAATATGTACATTTAAAAAAATCAAGTGGACCAGTGCAGCTCAAACTCATGTTTTTCAAGGATCAACTATTTAAAATACTATATTGTATACTGTAGGCACTGCATGGCATAGTGGTCTCTATAATTCATTCATTTTTTATAAACAAAATGATGTATTCTTGGACTAACATTTCTTCATTTCTACCTTCCTCAAACTCTAACAACCACCATTTTACTCTGCTTCTATGACTTTGACTATTTTAGTTTTGTCATATAAATTGCATCATATATTATTTGTTCTTCTGACTCTAGTTGATTTCAATTAACAAAATGTTCTTTTGGTTTATATATGTTGTCACAAATGACAGGATTCCTTTATATTATACCTGAATTACACACACACACACAATTCAATTGCTAAATACTTTGCTAAAGTAATACATAGATAGCATCTCTTAAAATGTGTACACTTCTTTCTGACACCAGGATGTTGCCAACAGACACATAAAAAAGTGCTCAGTCATCATCAGAGAAATAGAAATCAAAATCACACTGAGATACCACCTAACCCCAATAAGAATGTCCATCATTAATAAAACAAACAACAACAGGTGCTGATGAGGATGCAGAGAAAAAGGAATGCTTCTACACTGCTGGTGGGAATGCAGACAAGAACAACCTCTTTGGAGGACAGTGTGGCAATTTCTCAAAGAACTAGAAATTGACCTTCCATATGACCCTGCAATTCCCCTACTGGGAATATACTTGAAGTAATTCAAATTATTGTACAAAAAAGATACCTATACACATATGTTTGTTGCAGCTCTATCCACAATAGCAAAAACATGGAACCAACCATGTTGCCCATTGAAGCTGGACTGAATAAAAAATGTGGTACATATACACAATGGAATATTATGCAGCCATAAAGAAGGATAAATATATGGATATTGCAGCAACTTGGATGGATTTGGAGTCGATCATATCCACTGATTTATCACAGAAACAAAGAACTGAGTTCCATATGTTCATACTCATAAACTTACCTTGAACAATTACAATACTATAAGAAAGTGATTGGCAGTAGTGGGAAACATTCAGGAGGGGTAGGATTGGCAGTTAAGGAAAACTTCTAGGGGAGGGAGGGGCGTACCTCATCAACAAGGGTACCTTCATAATCAATATTTATATGCAAAACTCTGAAATGTACCCCACATTTTTATAACAATTTTTTAAAAAAGGAATTAAAAAACTGTTTTCTCTCTTTCTTTCAAAAACCACATTATTGAGGCATGACTGACATACAAAAGGCTACAGATATGTAATGTATGTAACTTGATGAATTTGGAGACAAGTACATTCCTTGAAACTATCACCAAAACAAATGCCATAAACATATCCATTACCTCCAAAAGCTTTCTCTTGCTTTCCTATTTTACTATTTTTTGTGGCAAAAATACTTAACATAAGAAATAACTTTTTAGTGAGTTTTTAAGTACTGCTAACCCTTAAACAACATGTATGTCAATGATATATGTAAAACTTTCATTCCTCCAAAACTTAACTAATAGTCTAGGGTTGAACTGTGGCTTTATTGATAACAAAAGCCGTTGATTGAACATATGTTTTGTATGTTATATGTGTTAAATATTTGGCTCTTACAATAAAGTATGTTAGAAAAAAATGCTACAAAAATGTAAAGCAAAGGAAATATATTCACTATTCTTTCAATGGAAGTGAATTATCATAAAGATCTTCCTCTGCATTGTTTGCACCTTGAGTAGGCTGAGGAGAGGAGGAAAAGGAGAAGTTGGTCTTGCTGTTTTAGGGTGTCAGAGATGGAAATGTTGGAGGAGGTATAGGGGGTGGCAAGAGAGGCAAGAAAGGCAAGTGCACTCTGTAATTTTATGGAAATATATCATTTCCGTCTAATATTTTTGCTTTTTCATTTCTCTAAAACATGTTTCTATGTGATACTAATTCTTTTTCTCCCATTCCCTTTAGCTTTAGTGCCCATTTCATAGAAGAGCCCATGTTGTCAAAGAAGTCAAAATCTGTTTTGAATAATAGTAGCCCTTCTGCCAGATTGCCTAATGTTAATTTGGTTTCTAGCCCTGCTTCTTCTGTATCTTCTTCCTCATTGTCTGGCATTGGTTTGGAAGCAGTCATCTTCATCAAGCCATCTTCTGTTAATTACTCTGCTGGAGTGTCTACTGACTCTGGAATTTCTCTAGTATTCCTGTCTTGAAGCCCTTATGCCCCCACATTGTTTTCTGCCATATACACAATCTCTTTTATAATTTTCTTGACTAACTCTGTTGTAAATACTGTTAAGTCACGCACAACATCTGGATACAGTTTTCTTTAGCAAAAATTTATTATTTGGGGCTCTATGGCTTTCAAAGCTTTTTCTGTAACAGGGATGTAATCTTCAATAATGTAATCCTTCCAGACATTCATGACGTTCTCTCTATTGGGGTTCTCTTCCACATCATTGAAAATACTTTCCATTCAGTACCTGTGTAATGAGCTTTAAAGGTTCTTAGGACCATTGCTTTATAGGCTGAAATAGGACATTGTGTTTGGGGGCAAGTAGAACACTGATGCCTTCAGTATTAAAGCTAGGAGGTTCTGTGGGGCCAGGGACATTGTTCCATAGCAAACAAAATTTAACATGTAATTCCTTCCTGGCAAGGTATTTCCTGACTTCAGAGACAAAAGCATCAATGAAACCAACCCAGAAAAAGGATTTTAATTGTCTAGACCTTCTTGTTGTACATCCAAAAGACTGACAGCTGGTGTTGCTCTTTACCTATCCAAACTCCAGGGTTAGCAGCTTTATAGATGAGGGCGGTCATGGTCATAAACATGACTGCTTTTACAACTAAGAGCAGAGTTGGCCTAGCCCTTCCTGTTTTAAGTCCTAGTGTTCACTTTTCCTCCTTACTAATAAATGTTGTTTGTGTCTTTTTCCCCCAGGATAAGACAGACATCTGCATTAAAAACTTGTTCAAGTAGATGTTGTTTCTCCTCAATGGTTTCTTAAGTATATCTGGGAACTTGTCTATTGCCTCTTGGGCAGCAGAACCTGCTTCTCCTGTTATCTTGACATTTTTAACACCAAACCAAAATTATCAAACCAATATTTGCTGGCATTAAATTCTTTTTTTTTCTTGATTTGTATTCTTACTCTGTCACCCAAGCTGGAGTGCAGTAGCACACTCATGGCCACCACATCCTGGACCTACTGGGCTCTGGAAATCCTTCCACCTCAGCCTTCCAAGTAGCTGGGACTGCAGGTATGTGCCACCACACCTAGCTATTTTTAAAAACTTATTGTTGGGATGAGGTCTTGCCAAGTTGCCCAGACTGGTCTTGAACCCATGGGCTCAGGCAATCCTCTCACTTTGGCTTCCCAAAGTGCTGGGAATATAGGCTTGAGCCAACTTGCCTGACTGGCATTAAATTTTTTATCTTTAAATCCTTTACCTTCCTTTTGCTTTAAGTTGTCATACTATGACTTCATTATTTCTCACATTATATGACAGTCTATTGGTATGCCTTTCTTGTGGCAGTAGTAAACCCACATAAAAGCTTCATTTTCAATCCAAGATAAAAGGTAGTTCACGGCCAGGTGCAGTGGCTCAAGCCTGTAATCTCAGCACTTTGGGAGACTGAGGTGAGGGGATTGCAAGAGCTCACAGGTTCAAGAATAGCCTGGTAAACTCGGCGAGACCTCATCTCTACAATAAATAAAATAATTAGCTTGGTGTGGTGGTGAATGCCTGTAGTTCTCTCTACTCAGAAGGGTGAGGCAGAAGGATCACCTGAACCCAGCAGGTCAAGGATGCTAGGTGACTGTGATCATGCCACTGCACTCCAACCCGTGCAACAGAGTGAGACTCTGACTCAAAAAAGTTAAAAAAAAAAGTTAGTTCACAAAAACCGTAACATTTTTGTACCACCTGGAATAGCTGTAGTGAAGTCCTTATAAATTCCCTCCACCTCCCTCCCCCCACAATGGTCTTTATTTTGGATTAATTTATCTTAAAATGGCAAGCAACCACACCTGCAGACCTCAATCTATGGGACATATCAAGCAATTTAACCTTTCCTTGTAGTGTCATCATTTTTATACTTTTTGGGAGCACTTCCAGCATCACTGGCAGCACTTTTTACTATTGCCATGCTATTATTCAAGGTCCGTGTTACTGCACTAAACACGATAAAGAAATATGAGAGAAGTGTAAGAGATTGCTTTTTACTGTGATACTCAATTGACTGGAGAGAAGAACTGAGCAGTTCAACTAGAGTTGTTTAGTGTCACATGACATTTTAAGTGGATACTTACAATACTTGAGCTCACTGCAATAGCAGCAAGAGGTGGCTATAAAATTACTACAGTAGTACAGTAGATGCTACCATTAATTTTATGCAGTTATGGTTTAATACTGCCTCCTTTCTTTGCTCATAATTTTCGTGACTGGATCTATCTGTTTTTTCTGCATTCAAGGCATAACTAGCTTTTTAAAATTTTTCTCTATTTCTAGGTTATGCAATTTGTCTGCCAGTTTTTCACATTGTTGCAAATTTCAAAGAAATTTCTTTTTATTAAACACATTTTTTATTATAAAATTGTGGGGTAAAGTTAAGGGTTAGGTATACAAATGTGCATCATTCAGGCACCCTTGTTAATAAGGATTGTCTCCCTAACCCCAGACAGATATTGACTACTGTTAGTCCCACCTCTCTTCCCCTCCCTACCCCCCATAGTTTCCCACCACTGTCAGTCCTTTTTTTTTTCTTTTAAATATTATGGTAGATGTTCAAGGTCCACTATATGAGTGAGAATATGTGATACTCAGATCTTTGTTTCTGTGAGAGATCACTCAGTATTATAGACTCTAGCACCATCCAGGTTGCTGTGAAATTCATGATTTTTTTTTTTGAGTTGGAATCTCACTCTGTCACCCAGACTGGAGTGCAGGGGCTGCTCCTGGCCACCACAGCCTCGACCTGCTGGGCTCTGGTGATCCTTTCGCCTCACCCTTCCAAGTAGCTGGAACTACAGGCAGACACTACCACACCTGACTAATTTTTTTGATTTATTGTAGAGATGAGGTCTTGCCAATTTGCCCAGTCACCTCAGCTTCCCAAAGCGTGGGTTTACAGACTGAGCCGCCAAGCCCAGCTAATTCATGATTTTCTTCTTTTCTGTTGCTGTGTAGTATTCCAACATGTATATGTACCACATTTTAAAAATCCAGTCCTCTTTTGATGGACAGCATGGTTGGATCCAGGTTCTTGCTATTGTAAAAAAATGCTGCAAAAAACATTCGTGTGCAGGTATCTTTCGAATAGAGTGATTTGAGTTCTTCAGAGTATATTCCCAGTAGGGGGATTGTAGGTGATATCGGAGGTCAATATTTAGAGCTTTTAGGAATCACCACACTGCTTTCCACAGAGGTTGCACTAGTTTGCATTCCCACCAACAGTGTAGGAGTGGTCCCTTTTCCCCATACCCTCTCCAGCAACTGTTATTTTTTGTTATTGATAATGGCCATTCTGACTGGAGTTAGGTGGTATCTCAGTGTGGTTTTGATTTGCATCTCCTTGATGATTAGTGAGGTTGAACATTTCTTCATATGTCTGTTGGCTGCTCGGATGTCTTCCTTTGAGAAGTGTCTGTTCATATCTTTTGCCCACTTTATAATGGGGCTATTTGTTTTTTCCTCTCAGTTTGTTTGTGTTCCTTTTAGATCCAAGATCTAAAGCCTTTGTCGGACCTGGAGTTGGCAAATACTTTTTTCCAGTCTGTGGGCTGTCTCCCTGCTCTCTTGATGGTTTCTTTGGCTTTGCAGAAGCTTGTCAGCTTAATGAGGTCCCAGTTGGCTATCTTATCTCTTATGGCCTGTGGGTTTCAGGTTTTGTTCAGGAATTGAATGCCAGTTTCAATTTCCATAATGGTATGTCCTGCATTTTCTAAGGTTCTTATAGCTTGAGGTTTTACATTTAGGTCTGTGATCCATTTAGAGTTAATTTTTGTGTATGGGGACAGATAGGGGCCTTGTTTGAGTCTTCTGTATGTGGTTAGCCAGTTTTCCCAGCACCATTTACTGAATAGGTGGTGGAGTCTTCGTCGAAGATGAGTTGGTTGAGAAATTGAGGGTTAGCTTCTGGAATCTCAATTCTATTCCTTTGGCCTGTATGCTTGTTTTTGTACCAATACCAAGCTGTTTTGATTACTGTAGCTTTAAAGTAAAGTTTGAAATCTGGTAATGTGGTACCGCCTGCTTGGTTTTTTGCTAGGATTGTTCAGGCGATTCTGGGTCATTTGCATTTCCATAAGAATTCCTGTATTGTTTTTTTTAGGTCTGAGAAGAATGTTGCCGGTAATTTAATGGGCATTGTATTAAATCTGTAGATTTCCTTAGGTAGGATGGACAACTTTACAATGTTGATTCTTCAAATCCATGAGCATAAGATATTTTTCACTTGTTTGTGTCATCTTTGATTTCTTTGAGCAGTGTTTTGTAGTTTTCATTGTAAAGTTCTTTCACGTATCTGGTTAGGAAGATGTGAAGATATTTCATTTTTTTAGTGGCTATTGTGAATGAAATTGTGCTTTTTATTTGGGTTTCTGTTTGTTTATTATTGGTGTAAAGGAATGTGATTGTCTTTTGTACATTTATTTTATATCCTGAGATTTTGCCTAAGTCCTTTATCAATGTAAGGAGGTTTTTGACAGATTCACTTATGTTTTCAATGTACACAATCATGTCATCTGCAAAGAGAGATAGCTTGACTTCCTCTTTTTCTATTTGGATACCCCTG
>NW_007056368.1:2458-14392 GCF_000164805.1 Carlito syrichta | reverse complement strand
TTCCATCCTTTTCAATTGCCTGGAATACCTTCAGTAGGATTGGTATCAGCTCCTCCTTAAATGTCTTGTAGAATTCTGCTGGAAATCCATCTGGATCAGGGCTTTTTTTGTAGGTAGTTTTCTTATTACATAGTCAATTTCCTTGCTTGTTATTGATCTATTTAGGGTCTCAATTTATTCTTGTTTCAAAGTATACAGCTTGTGCGATGTCAAAAAGTCCTCCATTTCCTTAAGGTTTTCAAGTTTGTTTCCTTTCAAGTGTACATAGTAGTCTCTAATGATCTTTTGTATTTCTTCAGTGTCAGAAGTGACTTCATCTTTTGTGTTTCTGATTGTGTTTATTTGGGCTTTTTCTCTTTTCCCTGGTCAGTCTAGCTTGAGGACCATTGATCTTGTTTATCAGTTTGAAGAACCAGTTTTTGTTTCATTGATTTTTTTGTATTAACTTTTTGTCTTCTATGTCCTGGATTTGGGCTTTATTTCGGTGATCTGTATTCTGCTGAAATTAGGGTTTTGGTGGTCTTGCTTTTTCAGCTTCCTTAGGTGGCTTCTTAGGCTACTAATTTGTGATCCTTCCATTTTCTTCATGTGCGTTTGTAGGGATATAAATCCCCATCTTACTACAGCTTTCATGGCATCCCAGAGATTTTGGTAAGATGTTTCTTTATTTTCATTTGTTTCCAGGTACCTTATAATCTCTGTTTTGATTTCATCATTGACCCAGGAGTTGTTTAGCATCATGCTGTTTAGTGTCCATGTCTTTCTGTGTTTTAGGGGGACCTTGTTGGTGTTGATGTTTATTTTAATTCCACTGTGGTCCGAGAAGGAACATGATAAAATTTCGGTTCTTTTAAATTTGCTGATACTTAATTTATGGCCAAGTATGTGGTCAATCATAGAGTATGCCCCATGTGGTGATGACTAGAATGTATATTCTGTGTTCTTTAGATGGAGTATTCTGTAAGTATCAATTAATTCCATTTGGTCAAGAGTCACATTGTGGTTTTGGATCTTGTTGCTGATTTTTTGCCTTGATGATTTGTCCAGGGTTGTGAGTGAGGTGTTGAGGTCCCCAGTTATGATACCTTGGAGTTGATATCTTTTTTTTACTTTACCTAGTAGTTTCTTTATGAAAGTTGGTGCTCCTATGTTGGGTGCATATATGTTTAAGATAGATATGTCTTGTTGATGGATTGAACCTTTACATAAGGCCATTATGTAGTGGCCTTCTGTATCTTTTTTTATTTTTGATACTTAAAAAGTGTTTTATCTGAAATTAAGATCACTACTCCTCCTTTCTTTTGTGTTCCGTTTGCCTGAAAGTTTGTTTTCCATCTTCTTACTTTGAATCTGTGAGTGTCCTTTCTAGTGAGGTGAGTCTCTTGAAGGCAATAGACTGTTGCCTGGTGATATTTTATCCATTTTGCTATTCTATGTCTTTTCAGTAGTGCACTCAGTCCATTCACATTTAGGCTAATAATTGAAATGCAAGAGTTGATCCTTGTCATAAGGTTCTTACAGAGTTGTTGTTTCTGTTTGTTTGTTGTCTTTCTTTTGCTTTTGGAGTTGGTTCATGTGTGTTTCTAATCTTTTGCCTGTACTCTTGTGAAGAGTGTTGTTGTTCTTTTTTCCTTTTCTTCTGTGTTCAGTACTTTCTTGTTTCTTGTAGAGGTGGTCTGGTGGCAGCATAGGTTCTTAGGGATTGGATATCTGGAAAAGATTTCAATTCTCCCTCACTAAAGAAGCTTAGCTTGGCTGGGTAGGTTATTCTTGGTTGAAATTGTTTATCATTTAGAACTTTGAAGATAGGGCTCCAGACTTTCCTAGACTGGAGGGTTTCTGTGAATAAATCTGCTGCTATTCTAATTGGCCTTCCCTGCTAGGTAATCTGGCCTTCTTTTCTTGCTGTCTTTAGAATTTTTTCTTTTTACTTTGTTTAGGCGAATTATTATGTGTCTGGGAGTTGGTCTTCTCATTTGTTGTCTTGTAGGAGTTCTCTGAATCTCTTGTGCTTGAATTTTTGCAGCACTGATGAGATGAGGGAAGTTTTCTTGAATGATTTCATGTAATGTTTGTTCCAATGTGACCTCTGACTCTCTCTCTCTCTGCCTCTGGAAGGCCAATTACTCTTAGATTCGGTCTCTTGAAGTAATCATTCATCTCCTGAAGGTTTTGTTCTGATTTTTACAGCTTCTTTTTAATGTTTTTGACAGTTTGGGTTAGTTCTGTATTTTGGTCTTCAAGTTATGAGATTCTTTATTCTGCTTGGCTAATTCTGCTTTCCATGCTAATTAGTTTGTTATTTATTTCCATCACAGTATTCTTTACTGCTGATATTTCTGTCATCAGCTCCATCCTATTTTACTCTTTTCTCTGTTCAATTTTTAAATTCACTTTATTAATGCCTTGATGTCTGGGTTTGTTACTCGTGACCTGTCATTCTGGGGGCTCTTCATTGTTTGTGTTCCAAAGTCTGTTTTCTCAGTGTCTGACCTCCCAGGGGTCTGTGTGAGCCCTGTATTCTTCTTTTGGTTTTTCTTCATTTGTGCAGATTTTTCCTCCCTATTTTTCCCTTCCCTCCACTTCCCTGTCTTCTTTAATTCTGTTATTCAGGGGTGGAGGAGTTTCTTTTACTTCTGTTTGTTCAATCTCCTATTCTTCCTAATGTCTTTCCTCTTGCTTTGTTCAGTTCTGGAGTTGGACTGTGGGTTGAGGGCAGTCCTTTTTGTAGTTTTGGACTTAATTAAGTGGGGAGCTGTGACTCAAAATCTCTCTGCAGATCCTGGTATTTGCCAACAGCTGTATGGATAGTCTGAAACCCACTTCCCACTGCCTTGGAGTCTGTTCATGCAGTGGGGTTGTAGATTTACTCCCTTAAAGCAAAATGAGGTTAACAGAGGGAAGAGAATGGAGCAGGCATGGGGGTAGTGGGTGGAGAGAGAGAGGGATGAGGGGGAAAACAGTTGAGTCTACCAACCGGTAAGTGAAAAGAGACACCAAGACTGAAACAAATATAAAGAAAAACAATAGCCATGACTGAAAACTAACCAACAACCATATAAAAGGCTAAAACATGCAATGATGCTAATGTACACACAGATCAACCTCCTTATTGGTGTGCTATTCCTTTATACAAAGATGGGGCTTACAGAGAAATAAGAAAAAAAGAAAAAGAAAAAAAAGAAAAAGAGGAAAAAAAGGGGGGAAAGGGATAGATTAAAGTCAGTAGACAAACAGAACCAGCCAAGCACACTCTGAGACTTTTCCTTTAAGTCCAATGTCCTTTCAGCTCTGATTTCTAACTGTCTTTGCAGGCTGGTAGAATTTTTCACATTTAGGGTCAGTTGCCCCTGGCCTGCTGTGAAGAACAGTTCAGATATGGGCCCCCTGCCCAGTCTATTATTCAGATCTGGCTTTTTCTATTTTTTCAAGAGGGATGAGCCTCTGCCATTCTTGTTTTGATGTTGTTACCTTGGTTCCCCAGCAGGCAGTGCTATCTTGTGGCTACAGTCCAGAGGGGAGTGAGCTGGTTACGGATCCGTGACCTGCCATGGCAACTTCATGGGGAGAGTTCCACAGGTCTTTCTCTGGGCTAGGGGTGTGGTGTGGCAGTGACTGCAGCAACCAGGCAGCAGCGATCTCAGAAGATCCTGCTTGCGAGGGATTCACGGTCTGAAGTCATGGGTCACTTCAGGCATGAGCTGGTAATGACCACAGCAGTGTGTCCATGACTGTAGGAGCTGCTTGGGCTGCCACAATATCTGAGTAGTGATGGCAGGTGACAGAGGTGGCTGAGCTCCCTGTGAAAAACTGTGGAAGATGGGAGCTGCAGCCCTTGGGAGGGAGGCAGGGTCTTTATGGGTGTTCTCTTTCGCAAAGGGTCTCACAGACCAGGCTGCCCCGTCACCATCTTGCCAGAAGTCCGGCTTTGCTGTTTCTACACTGGATCTGATCACTTGTCTGGAGCAAATTAAGAAGCCCTGGAGGTATGGCTAATATGCTGTGTTTCTTCACATTCCAGGGCTCTTTCCTTGGCTCCAGACATGTGATCAGGTCCGCCTTAAATATAGCAAGTGCAGCTCCCGATTTCCAGGTGCCCTGTCATCCTCCCCCCAGACTCCCAGGACTTGCACTTCACAAGATGACAGAAGCTGAAGTGAAGTCACGAAACATGCGTGGGTCCCGGAGACCCGGACAATGCTGCAAGGATGACCCAGCTCTGTGCACAGGTGCAGGAGATGAAGGTCCGATCAGAGTCCCTCAAAGAAATTTTTTATATGTCTATTTAAAAAAATGATGTGGACTGTTACAGCTCAAACCCATGTTTTTCAAAGATCAACTATACAAAATACAATATTGTAAATTGTAGACACTGTGTTGCACAGTAGATCTCTATAACCCATTCACCTTTCATAACCAAAATGATATATTCTTGGACTAATATTTCTTAATTTCCTCCTTCTTCAACCTCTAAGAACCACCATTCTACTCTCTGCTTCTATGACTTTGACTATTTTTAGTTTTGTCACATAAATTGCATCATATAGTTTTTGTTCTTCTGACTCTAGTTGATTTCAATTAGCACAATGTTCTTCAGGCTTATATATGTTGTCACAAATGGCAGGATTCCTTTATCTTATACTGGAGTTACATTACTTGATTGTATATATATCTTACACCATACACAAAATTCAACTCAAAATAGATTAAATATTTCAATGCAAGACCTGAAACTGTAAAACTTCTAGAAAAAATAAAAAAACATAGGAACAAACTTTCACAACATTGTCCTTGGCTATGAATTCTTTGACTATGATGTTAAAAGCACAGACAACAAAAGCAAAAATAGACAAGTGGGACTACATAAACTAGAAAGATTTGTGCAGCAAATAAGTATGGTGGAAAAGTAACCTACAGAATGAGGGAAAATATTTGAAAACCATGTATCTGATAAGAAGTAAATATACAAAATATATAATAAATTTCTACAGCTCAATAGCAAAAGAAATCTCTCAATTAAAAAAGGGCAAATGTGATAGCTTAAAGGGTATTTTGTCTGAGATTAAGATTGTGACTCCTCCTTTCTTTTGTGTTCTGTTTGCCTTAAATTTGTTTCCCATTCACAATAGCTGCACACACAAAAAAGAAAGAAATACCTTGGCATCTTCCTAACCAGAGATGTGAAAGACCTATACAATGAAAACTACAAAACACTGCTCAAAGAAATCAAAGATGACACAAAGAAGTAGAAAAATATCCCATGCTCATGGATTGAAAGAATCAACATTGTGAAGATGTCCATCTTACCTAAGGCAATCTACAGATTTAATGCAATGCCCATCAAATTACCAGCAACATTCTTCTCAGTGCTAGAAAAAACAATACAGGAATTCATATGGAAACACAAATGACCAAGAATAGCCAGAACAATCCTCAGCAAAAAAAAAAAAAGCAGGTGGTATCACATTATCAGACTTCAAACTGTACTATAAAGCTACAATAATCAATACAGCTTGGTATTGGTACAGGAACAGGCATATAGGCCAATGGAATAGATTTGAGATTCCAGAAGCAAAACCTCAATTTCTCAACCAACTCATCTTCGACAAAGTCTCCACCACCTACCACTGGGGAGAGGAGAACCTATTCAGTAAATGGTGCTGGGAAAACTGGCTGACCACATGCAGAAGATACAAACAAGACCCCTATCTATCCCCATACACAAAATTTGCAGTAAATGGATCAGAGACCTAAATGCAAAACCTCAAACCATAAGAACCTTAGAAAATGCAGGATACACCCTTATGAAAATTGGAATTGGCATCCAATTCCTGAGCAAAACCCGAAACACACGGGCCATAAGAGATAAGATAACCAAGTGGGACTTCATTAAACTGACAAGCTTCTGCAATGCCAAAGAAACCATCAAGAGAGCAGGGAGACAGCCCACAGATTGGGAAAAGTATTTGCCAACACCCTGTCTGACAAAGGCCTAACATCTTGGATCTACAAGGAACTCAAACGTGCAGAAAAGAAAAAAACAAACAACTCCATTACAAAATGGGCAAAAGATATGAACAGACACTTCACAAAAGAAGACATACAAGTGGCCAAAAGACACATGAAGAAATGTTCAACCTCACTAATCATCAAGGAGATGCAAATTAAAACTACATTTAGGTACCACCTAATTCCAGTCAGAATGGCCGTTATCAATAACTTAAAAAATAACAGATGCTGGAGAGGATATGGTGAAAGGGAACACTTCTACATTGTTGGTGGGAGTGGAAACTAATGCAACCTCTGTGGAAAGCAGTGTGGTGATTCCTAAATGCTCTAAACATCGACCTCCCATATGACCCCATAATCCCCCTACTGGAAATATACCCTGAAGAATTCAAATCACTCTTTGAAAAATATATCTGCACACATATGTTTACCGCAGCATTGTTCACAATAGTAAGGTCATGGAACCAACCATGCTGTCCATCAAAAGAGGACTGGATTAAAAAAAAATGTGGTACATATACACAATCGAATATATATATACACAGCCATAAAAAAGAACAAAATCATGAATTTTGCAGCAATCTGGAGGGCACTGGAGTTTATAATACTGAGTGATTTCTCACAGAAACAAAGATGGGAGCATCACAAGTTCTCACTCATAAATGGACCTTGAACATCTACTGTAATACTGTAAGAAAATGATTAACAGTGCTGGGAATCTATGGTGGTGGGACAGGGAGGGCAACGGTGGTGGGATTAATGGTAGACAATATCTGTCTGGGGATGGGGGGACACCCCTTATCAACAAGGGTGCCTGAACAATGCATGTTTGTATACCTAACCCTTAACTGTACCCCACAATTTTAAAATAATAAATACATTTAAAATGGCAAAAAGGGCAAAGAAACTTATTTGACTTTTTTTTCAAAGACATACAAATGACCAACTGGTATATGAAATGCATGGTATTATTAATTTTCCCAATCATAAACATTTCTATGTTATTTTTCTTTCACTATATTATATATTAATAATCATTAGTATCTCATTATTTGGATGTTCCTAATTTAACCACTTCTACTATTTGACATTTAAGTTGTTTTTTATTTTTCATCATTGTAAGCAATGTCATTATGATCATCTCTACAGATAAAACTCAGTACACACCCATAATGATTTCCTAGGGAAAAAAACTCAATGATAAAAGTTGTTATAGTGAAAGATAGGCAATTTTAAGGACAAATTTCTTCCAAAATCAATGAACACTTTGGGTTGTCATAGTTTATGAATATAAAAGTTTTTCTAACATATTATCCAATACTACATTTTTTTTTAGATTTACTTATATGCTAGATAACTCTCTCTTTCTCTCTCTCTCTCTCTCTCTCTCACACACACACACATACACACACACACTTTAGGGCTTTTCAATATTCTTATTAGCTTTCATAATTTTGTCTTAAAATACCACTTCCTGTTATTTTTAATGGTTTATATGTTAAGGGTGATAATTCTATATTGTATTTATTAACATGTTTTACAATTTCTTATTTATCTTTTAGTTATGATCATCTTATATTAAACATAGTATTTAAGAACACAAACTTTATATTTAATCTGCCTTGGTACAAATCTGGAACCCAGCCCTTATAGCTATATGACATTGAGGGAGTTGCAGAGTAACACCATGCCTCAGTTCACCCACCTATAAGTGGAGAATTATAATAATAGTGTAAACCTCATATGGTGCTGAGGATTAAAGAAGTTATAACTTGAAATGTGCTTAGCATAATCTCTGAAGATCATAGCACTCAATAACCATGAGAAAAATATTGTCATAAATTATGTTTATGTTACTGGCTAGTCAGCAGTGAATTGATGGTTACTGGAAGGATGGGTGTTGTGCCCCATCCTCCCTAGCTGTAAGGCAATGTCAAAGGCAAGTTACTTTCTGGTGAGTCACAAAAGACCCCTACTAGAGAAGAGTTAATATGGGTGTGCAGTATGGTAAGGATGATTCTAGAAGTCCTTTGACTTCTCTGTGCTGCCAATTGTTGAGGCTTAATCATTTTGCATGTTTTATGATGAAAGATGTCGGCTTGAGTGTAGAGGCAGTCATCCAAGATTTTGTGACAGTAAAAAAGGAAATTATTGTGACAGTAAAAAAGGAAAGTTGATTAGAAATAATAGAATAAATGATCTAAATAGTAGGCCTGACCAATCAGAGTCATTGATGCAGAGATATCAAAAGCAGAGCAGGCCAATTCTGTAAATCATGGAATTAGTGCTCACACTGTGTTGCACAGTGACATTTGCCTTTCAGAAACATTTTAACATTCCTAGAGATGATAATGATACATTCATAGAAATATAGCCTTTAAGAAGATATAAAGTCTGAATTGTCATAATCAGGATTAGGGAGGCGATCACAAAAATGGTCAAAATGGCTAAACTGTTAGAATAAAAGGCTAATTTATTCCTAAGAATGCCAGTTGGTATTTTAAACTTGATTTAATAATAGCGGTTCTTATATTTTGATAGCAGCCATATCTAAGAAGCTCAGGGTCATACTAACACCAAGTTATACTCCCATTCTATGCAAAAACTAAACCAACCAACCAACCAACAAACAAACAAACAAAATACATTCTTGTTTCTTAGATAAAATAGTAAAAGTGCAGAAAGATAATATAATTTAGAGTTAGATTATGAATGCATCTATGATGTTGCTACCAAGAGAACCCATAAGTCTTTATTTCTTTTAAATATAGAAAATTCAGTACTCAGCAAGTATGATGACTACTACCCTAACAATAAAACTGAAGTGGTCCTGCAATTATTCTTTTTTCACCAATCCATTTGTTAATAGGGGTTTGACAAGAAAGATATGTATATTTCTTACAATTTGCAAGACACAGTCCACATAAAGAATGAGGTTTTTTTTAGCTGGTTGGGAGGTAGATGCTATCTATATGGTTACAAAGACTGCTAACCAGCAAACCTTAAAGTGCAAGAAGGAGTTAATACAGTTAAAAGATTTATTATAAATCACATAAAACCATGAGTTTTCCAATTAAATATGGACCACAAACATAAACAGGCAAGTTATAAAGGAAGCAATATAAATACACAGTCATATGAATAGATACATTTTAAAAATTCTTTTTTAACCTATACTAATGGCATCTAAAATTATACATTTACTTTTGATAAGATTGTGTTGAAAAACATGTAGATGGTACAGCTAGTGAGATGCAAACTAGTGCAACCTCTTTGGAAGACAGGGTGGTGATTTCTGAAAGAACTAGAAATCGACCTTGCATATGACCCAGCCATTCCCCTATAGGGAATCCACCCAGAGGAACTCAAATCATTCTACAAACAAGATACCTGCACATGTATGTTTGTAGTAGCTCTATTCACAATAGCAAAAACATGGAACCAATCATGCTGCCCATCAAACATGGACTGGATTAAAAAATGTGGTACATATACATAATGGAATATTATGCAGCCACAAAAAAGGAAAAACATATGGACTTTGCAGCAACTTGGATATATTTAGAGTTGATAACATTCAGTGATCTATCACAGAAACAAAGAACAAAATACTATATGTTCTCACTCATGAGCAGACATTGAACAACTATCATAATACTATAAGAAAGTGATTGGCAGAGGTGAGAAACTGCCAGGGGAGTTGGGTGGGATTTTCAGTTGAGGGAAACTGCTAGGGGATGGAAGGGCACACATCATCAACAAGGGTACCTGCATAATAAACATTTGTTTACCTAACCCTGAATTGTACCCCACATCTTTAAAATTAAAAACTAAAAAAAAAAGAAAAACATGTACATAGTTCAATGTAAATCATTTAAAGGGGAACTAAAACTTGGCAATAATGCGATTTAAAATATTAAAATGTACTACTTTTTTAATTTAGCAATTTTATTTCTAGGTTGTTATTCTAGTGTTATCCAGAAAGATTCTTAGAGGTGAAAATTCAAAGGCAAGTCACTTGTTTGGGAGGTGCCAGTAGGAGAGAGAAATAAGGAGGTGAGATAGGGAAGAGAAGATGGCTACTAAATGATGCGTGAGCCACAGTAGGCTCCTGGAGTCAGATCTCATGGGGAAACTCTTGGAAACAGTGCAAATATGTGTCTCAGAATCATTCCACCTGAGGGGTCAAGGAGCTGGTGTATTTATACCCCAACTCTTGAAAGTCATTGGTTGAGAGCTGCTAGTGAAGGTGTTAATTTCCTGGACTTTCAACCTGCTGTAAACTTGGGTTGATTGGCTTCTACAGTTCTGGAAAAACACTCAGCCAAAGAGATACTTACAGTGATATACTTATCAATGTTTGGGAGACAGAGGTGAGAAGATTGCCTGAACCCGTGGGTTTGAGACCAACCTGGGCAAATTGGTGAGAGCTCATCTCTACAATAAAGAAAAAATAGCTGGGTGTGGTGGAACATGCCTATAGTTCCAGTTACTTGGAAGATTTAGGTGGAAGGATCGCCAGGGCCTAGCAAGTCAAGGCTGTGGGGGGCATAAGCATGCCAGTGCACTACAGCCTGGGTGATAGAGTGAGATGCTGACATACACACACACAAAAGAAAATAAGTTAAACTCCTCCAGGAATGGATGAGCCAGTGACAATGTGCTATACTAAAAAACAATCAAGCAAATTGCAATTACATGTCTACAGACACGTAGGTACAAATCTATTTACTATAATATATGTTGCATATTAGAAACAATGTAACTGTCCAACATTTTAGAACATCATAAATAATGGTATATACAATACTATATAATTTCTACATAATGTTTAATTATTAGCAAGAATGTTGTAGAAGGCACTGATATGCCAGTGTAAGAGCATGTATAGTATGATTACATTTCAGTTTTAAAAATTGTGTATCTATAAAAGAAGAGTTGGAAGGACACAAAACAAAATACTGACAGTAACTTCCTTTGGGTAGTATTATAAACAATGTGCTTTTTCAGGTCAATGCTGGGGTGGCAGTGAGTGTCACCAGTCTGGGTGACAGAGTGAGACTCCAAAAACAAAAAGATTATTAATTCTAATATTGTTTGAGTGTATGTGTGTGGGGTGTAGGGGGATAAGTGTGAGTGTATGTAAGAACACACATAGTCATTTATAGAGGGAGGGAGGTCAAAGGAAATACAACAATGCATCACAGTGGTTATTTTAGAGGAGTTTTAATTTTCATCTTTACTCTTAATTTAAAATTTTTCCATTTAATGCCAAAGTAGGAAGAAATAAAATGTTAACAAAATATCTAAGTATGGTTTAAACAAAAGTAAAAGCACTGCACTTGTCAATTCAAGACATTTATTCTGTTTGTGACTTCACCTGTAAGAAAATTATGTTAAAGATTACTATTAAGCTAAAAAAAAAAAGAACGTGCTTCTATTTGTTTCCTTCTCCCCTTCCACCTTCTGCTCTTCCTCCTGTCTTTTTTAAAAAAACATTTTCTACTATAAATATATGCTGCTTCTGCAATAAGAAAATACTCACTTATAGATTTTACAATGAGTCACCAAAAAAAAACTAAAAATAAAAAGATTAAAAGTACTTCACTGAATCTAGAAAATTAATTTTAAATGGATTAATTACTGTTTACATTTTTGAACTCAGCAAAGTTTATGTCTATGAATGCAATCATTTTTTCACTTTGCAGTTCGACTGGTCATGTTCATCAATTATCAGACATGGGATTATGAAAATAGGCTGGTTTTCAGCATGTGTACTTGAACACCAGCATTAATTATTCATTTCATTACCAAGGCAATACAGAACTTGAATTCTTTTTTTTTATTTTTATAATCAATATTTTTTATTATGATGTTGTGGGGTACAGTTAAGGGTTAGGTATACAAATATGCTTCATTCAGGCA
>NW_007056368.1:1381-2065 GCF_000164805.1 Carlito syrichta | reverse complement strand
AAATTCATGATTTTGTTCTTTTTTTATGACTGCGTAGTATTCCATTGTGTATATGTACCACATTTTTTTAATCCATTCCTCTTTTGATGGGCAGCATGTTTGGTTCCAGGTTCTTGCTATTGTGAACAACGCTGCGATAAACATACGTGTGCAGGTATCTTTTTTTATAGAGGGATTTGAGTTCTTCCGGATATATTCCCAGTAGGGGGATGGCGAGGTCGTATGGGAGGTTGATATTTAAAACTTTTAGGAATCGCCACACTGCTTTCCACAGAGGTTGCACTAGTTTACACTCCCACCAACAGTGTAGAAGTGTTCCCTTTTCTCCACACCCTCTCCAGCAGCTGTTATTTTTTGAGTTGTTGATAATTGTCATTCTGACTGGAGTTAGGTGGTATCTCAGTATGGTTTTGCTTTGCATCTCTCTGATGATTAGTGAGGTTGAACATTTCTTCATATGTCTGTGGGCTGCTCAGATGTCTTCCTTTGTGAAGTGTCTGTTCATATCTTTTGCCCATTTTATAATGGGGTTGTTTGTCTTTTTCTTTTCAGTACGATTGAGTTCCTTGTAGATCAAAGATGTTAAGCCTTGGTCTGACCTGGTGCTGGAAAATATTTTTTCCCAGTCTGTAGGCTGTCTCCCTGCTCTCTTGATGGTTTCTTTGGCTTTGCAGAAGCTTGTCA
>NW_007056368.1:0-1277 GCF_000164805.1 Carlito syrichta | reverse complement strand
TGGTTGAGAAATTGAGGTTTTGCTTCTGGAATCTCAATTCTATTCCATTGATCTGTATGCCTATTGCTATACCAATACCAAGCTCTTTTGATGATTGTAGCTTTATAGTAGAGTTTGAAGTCTGGTAATGTGATACCACCTGCTTTGGGTTTTTTTGCTAACAATTGTTCTGGCTATTCATGGATGTTTGTGTTTCCATATGAATTCCTGTGTTGTTTTTTCTAGGTCTGAAAAGAATGTTGCTGGTAATTTGATGGGTATTGCACTGAATTTGTAGATTGCCTTAGGTAAGATGGACATCTTCACAATGTTGATTCTTTCAATCCATGAGCATGGGACAATTTTCCACTTGTTTGTGTCATCTTTCATTTCTTTGAGCAGTGTTTTGTAGTTTTCAGTGTAAAGGTCTTTCACATCTGTGGTTAGGAAGATGCCAAGGTATTTCATTTTTTTTATGGCTATTGTGATTGGAATTGTGTTTTTTATTTGGGTTTCTCTTTGTTTATTATTGGTGTAAAGAAATACGATTGTCTTTTGCACATTTATTTTGTATCCTGAGACTTTGCCAAAGACCTTTATCAGTGTAAGGAGGTTTTTGACAGGTTCTCTTGGATTTTCAAGGTACACAAACATACCATCTGCAAAGAGAGATAATTTGACTTCCTCTTTTCCTATTTGGATACCCCTGATTGCCTTCTCTTCTCTGATTGCTCTAGCCAGGACTTCCAATACTATGTTGAACAGGAGGGGTGAGAGTGGGCATCCTTGTCTTGTTCCAGTTTTCATGAGAAATGGTTCCAATTTTTGTCTGTTTAGGAGTATGCTAGCTGTGGGTTTCTCATAGATGGCTTTTAATATTTTGAGGTATGTTTCCTGTATGCCTAGATGTTCGAATGTTTTTTATCAAGAAGGGGTGCTGGATTTTATCAAAAGCTTTTTCTGTATCTAATGATATAACCATGTAGGTTTTGTTTTGACATCTGTTGATGTATTTAATTACATTTATGATTTTACAAATGTTGAACCAGCCTTGCATTCCAGAAATGAAGCCTACTGGGTCATGATGGATGATTTTTGAGATGTAGTGTTGAATCCGGTTTGCTAGGATCTTGTTGAGAACTTTAGCATCTATGTTCATCAAAGATGTTGACCTATAGTTCTCTTTCTTTGTTGAATCGTTACCTGGTTAAGGTATCAATGTGATGTTGGCTTCGTAAAATGATTTCGGGAGAGTTCCATCTTTTTCAATCACCTGGAATACCTTCAGTAGGATTGGT
>NW_007056367.1:0-338 GCF_000164805.1 Carlito syrichta | reverse complement strand
CTAAATGGTTAAGTCAGTTAGTTAAGTCAGTTGGCTACCCACCTGTCTAGGTGGGTAGCTAGCTAATTAAGTCAGCTGGCCTGCTGGCTGGCTGACTAGTTAAATCAGCATGTTAAGGGAGCTGTTTAGTCGTCTGGCTAGCTAGGTGGCTGGATAGTTAATTAACTGGCTAGGGAATGGTTATCTAGTTACATTACCTATTAAGGTCACCTGGTTAGTCGGCTGGTTACCTCGGTGGCTGGCAAGTTATGCCGGCTGGTTAGCAGGCTTGTCAGGTTGGTTACAAGCTAGTTAAGCTGGCTGGCTAGCCGGCTGACTAGCAGGGTGGCTGGCTAGTT
>NW_007056366.1:0-734 GCF_000164805.1 Carlito syrichta | reverse complement strand
CCCCTTTCCCTCCCCCCTCTTCAATTCTGTTTTTGAGGGAAGGTGGGGTTGCTTTTATTTCTCTTCTGCAATGACCTGTTCTTCCTTATGAGGGTCTTCTGGTTTTGTTCACTTTTCCCTCTGTTTACAGTCTGTCTATTCAGCAGTTTGCAGTCTTGGTCCGTTCAGAGAATCTCACAAGTTCACCTATGCCGTCGCCATCTTGCCCCGTCTCCTCTGTAGGTAGTTTTCTTATTACATAGTCAATTTCCTTGATAGTTATTGGTCTATTTAGGGTCTCAATTTCTTCTTGTTTCAACCTAGGCAGGTTGTGTGATGACAAAAAGTCCTCCATTTCCTTGAGGTTTTCAAGTTTGTTTCCATACAAGTGTACATAGTAGTCTCTGATGATGTTTTGCATTTCTTCAGGGTCAGATGTGACTTCATCTTTTGTGTTTCTGATTGTGCTTATTTGGGTTTTTTCTTTCTTTTTCTTGGTCAGTCTAGCTAGGGGACCATCGATCTTGTTTATACTTTTGAAGAACTAGCTTTTTGTTTCATTGATTTTTTTTGTATTGTCTTTTTGTCTTCTATGTTCTGGATTTGGGATTTTATTTTGGGGATCTGGATTCTTCTGCTGAAATTAGGGTTTTTGTGATCTTGCTTTTGCAACTTCCTTAGGTGGCTTGTTAGGCTATTAATTTGTGCTCCTTCCATTTTCTTCATGTGTGTTTGTAGGGATATAAATTCCCCTC
>NW_007056365.1:0-526 GCF_000164805.1 Carlito syrichta | reverse complement strand
TGGGCCCCATGTCTTCGAGCGCTGTCTGCCACCCACATGCTGGTGTGCGAATCCAAAAAACTCATCTTTGGGGCCCCTATCACAGTAACCTCCCCCCACCATCTACAGTACCTTTTAAGCTACAAAGGCCTTCAAACGCTACCCCCTGGTCTAGTCCTATCGCTCCTTGTCTTCTTTTTACAAGATCCCTCCATATCCTTTCAAACTTGCACGCCCCTAAACCCAGCCACGCTGCTCCCTTCCTCCATGGCCCCACCAACACACAACTGTGTAGAAGCTGTGGGGGCTCTCCGCCCTTTGCCCTCCCCCCTCCTATACCTGGCTCACTGATGGCAGCTCCTTCCTACACAACGGGTCCTGGGTTGTGGGATATACCATCACCTCTATTACACACGTCATTGAGGCAAAGTCTCTCCTGCCAGGCACCACTAATCAACAGGCAGAACTTATAGCTGCCACTCGAGCATTCCAGCTAGCGGCTGGACACTCCTTCTCACTCTGCACTGACTCCAAATATGTTTTCCTC
>NW_007056364.1:0-833 GCF_000164805.1 Carlito syrichta | reverse complement strand
CTGTAGTAAGAGGGGAATTTATATCCCTACAAACGCACATGAAGAAAATGGAAGGATCAGAAATTAACAGCCTAACAAGTCACCTAAGGAAGTTGGAAAAGCAAGACCACCAAAACTCTAATTTCAGCAGAAGAATCTAGATCACCAAAATAAAAACCCAAATCTAGGACATAGAAAACAAAAAGATAATACAAAAAAATCAATGAAATAAAAACCTGGTTCTTCAAAAGGATAAACAAGATCGATGGTCCCCTAGCTAGACTGACCAAGAAAAAGAGAGAAAAAGTCCAAATAAACACAATCAGAAACACAAAAGATGAAGTCACATCTGACCCTGAAGAAATACAAAAGGTCATTAGAGACTACTATATACACTTGTATGGAAACAAACTTGAAAACCTTAAGGAAATGGAGGACTTTCTGACATCACACAACCTGCCTAGGTTGAAACAAGAAGAAATTGGACCCTAAATAGACCAGTAACAACCAAGGAAATTGACTACATAATAAGAAAACTACCTACAAAAAAAACCCCTGGACCAGATGGCTTTCCAGCAGAATTCTACAATACATTTAAGGAGGAGCTGATACTAATCCTACTGAAGGTATTCCAGGTGATTGAGAAAGATGGAACTCTCCCCAAATCATTTTACAAAGCTAATATCACATTGATACCCAAGCCATGTAAAGACCCAACAAAGAAAGAGAACTACAGGTCAATATCTTTGATGAACATAGATGCTAAAATTCTCAACAAGATCATAGCAAACCGGATTCACAACACATCTCAAAAATCATCCATCATGACAAGTAGGTTTCATCCCTAGGATGCA
>NW_007056363.1:7002-11301 GCF_000164805.1 Carlito syrichta | reverse complement strand
GATTAACCTTCCTTCAGCAGTTTGGTCTATGTCTTTATCAAGTTTGTTTCTCCCGTTTCGGTGTTGTTACCTTGAATTGCCAGCAGGTGGTGCTATCTCATGTGCTCGCCCCAGAGGGGGTGGGGCCGGACAGGAACAAGATGGCTGCCTGCCTCCGAGCAGGCAACAGGAGCCCCGCGCCGGGTGGGCAGGACAGTCTCCGTCACAGGAGCGGTGGCAGCGATCCCAGCAGATCTTCCCTGAAGCGGTTTGATGTGGATCTCCTCCGGCCGGGTTGTGATGAGCTACCCGTGCCAGAGGCCGCGGCGGGCGCGGTGGCGGAGACGGCGGCGGCGGCGGCGGCGGCGGGAGCGCTGGTGGGGGGAGGGGCTGCAGCAGCAGCGGGAGAGGACGATGCAGTAAAAATGTCCAGTCCTTGCGATGTTCCAGTGATAGCGATGGCCGAGCTCTGTTTGAGGAGTAGGCTGCAATGCTGGGGTCCCCAGCCTCCCGGGGGCGAGAGTCAGAGACCCACTGCAGATATCCCTTGCAGAGGGCTTCAGACACCGGGTTGCCAGGTCGCCATCTTCGATTTTTTCAAGATCAAATTTTTAAAAGCACTTACGAATTACATATCTCCAAGGTGAGATCTACACCCTAAGAAACAAAGCCAAATACCTGGCAGGCAATAGAGAAAATTTGGCCCATGGTAGTGAAAGCCTCCATAAAACATGTTTGATAAAAAATTTAAGAATCATAAATCAGCAAAGAAATATACAGACCATTCATATATGTAGGAAGCATTGTGCTCATGGGATAGTGTGGGAAAGAAAGGATCCATATTAAATTCTGAGCCACAAATTTCTTTTGGTTATGAATAAAGGTTAACACTTTTCACAAAAATCCTGAGTCATAAGAACACATTTTGCAAGATACATTTTCCTGTCTATGACAAAACTTCTCTAATGAGAGCTGGCTGAAGAGAAGTCTTTCCTCATCTGTGATTAGTTGAAATCAAATCAGCACGAAAGTAATACTTTTCTTAAATAAAAAGAAAACCAGGGAGCTAAAAGATAACAAATGGCCTCTGGCAACTCCTTAAAAGAAAAACATCACCAAAGAAAAGGGGGAAATTCAGTTAATTCTAAATTTGGAAATATTTTATGAATAAATTACAAAGTCTCCCAAATAACAATGGTTTGACTTACAACTTTTTGGTTTTACAATGAGTGCAACATTCATATACATTCAGTAGAAGCCATACTTCAAATGCTGATTTTTTATCTTTTCCCAACCAGAAATATGCAATATTTAAGTGTTCTTAGCATGTTTGGAGTAGGCTAGGATGAGATATGCTGTTTGGTAGGTTAGGTGTGTTAAACGCATTTTGACTCACCATATTACCAACCGACAGTTAGTTTATTGGGACTTAACCACACTGTAAGTCAAGAAGCATCTGTACATCATTATGAAGCAAGAATTCAAGTCAGGAATATAAGATGATGAGATAACAAACAAATTGAAAAAAATAAAAACACAGACTATATGCTTATCGTGTAACAATCCAAAATGTTCTGTATATGAACTGATTTTGGGAATCAAAAATTAATTACACAAAATCATATTATCTCTGACCTCCCACTAAATTCTTTTACCACATTGGGTACATTTAAAATATTTATGAACCAGAGACTTACTCTTTAAAACAATGCAGCATGGATCACAGGCTTTGAAATTACCCTGATTATTATGATTCCAAAATTTAAAATAAGAGATTGAGGCTTCACTTATTCTGACCTTGAATGAAATTGTTCAAGAAATCATGAAAAGTCTCAGCTTGTTTTTCTGGGATTAACTCTTTTCTAATATGATGCATAGATACAGCAACATCTCTTGGATTCCTCGTGATATAAATGGCCTAAAAGAGAAAGAAAGTTTATGAAAGTGCAGTGTAAATATTTCTCTCTGCCTGCTCTCCTCAGTTTCCACATTTTCTTATATCCCAAATCTAAACTGCTCATCTCTTAAAGCATAGATGGGATTACAAAACAGCAATCTTCACTCTCAGTCACTCTCTCAATACAAGCTCCCTGCCCTTTAGACTGTTCTCTATACTCTTCATTGAAGAATGCTAAATTGATCTTCATCTTGGATGCATTTAATTTATTGGTAGTAGCTACCACATTTCTCTACATTAAGAAAAATTCAGAGCTGACCTCTGCATTCACAAGAAGATTAAATGCTATGATCAGTTAAACATGGTTGCCGTAAATGTGGGAGTCAGGAACACTGGAACACATGCCATGGATTTAAACTACTTCCTTAGATTTGCCATGTTATCAAACGAGAGAACATCTCCTAAAAATCCTTCAAAGGAAGCAACATCCACTCACCTTTGTCTTGGAGGTGAAGTAGGATTTGGGGAAGAGTTGTTTGGGAGATGTGAAGTCATGAGGCATGGTCCATCTTGATTTACCAGAACTTTCTGCTGATGTTTATACTCTATCCATAGGGACCTGTCAAAATTTGGGACAGTTCGGACCCAACTTGGGTCCCCCTTGGAGTGGATCAGACTGAGAATCTCAATCATCCAGTGTGTTCCTGGTTGTAAAATAAAGGGATAATTATGTTTTACTATGTTACATTAACATCGTGAAGATGTTTTGCATATTGGGTTGAGCAGGGTTCTTTTACCTTATGTGTGCCACTATAATGACTATCATTCATCCATAATATGGTCAGGGAAAAAAAGACTATGAATTCTATAATCTCTATAATCAGTCCTCTTCTAACTGCATACCCTACCCCCAAGGAGTTATGCACAGTTATGGCTGAAAATTACACCAAAAACTGAAAAATCTCACATCTATATTTCCAGGACAAGCACCCCCTGTGCTTTGGCTGAGTTCAGCTGGCTCCTGAGTCTCTTAGATTTTTTTCAGCTCAAAATAGATAAATATAAGATGGTTTTTGTAAGTCTTTGGTAACAACAAAGAAAAAGCTTTGGAGATACTGAAAATATAAAGAGAAGTTATCAAAACTTACCACCACTTGAAAACAGAGGAAAAACTAATTCTGTTCTCAGATGATCCAATTTATATATAGAAATTTTTAAAACTATTAAGCAGACTTTAGTAGACTCAGTAATACAGCATAATACATCATTAACATGAAAACATATGTTGTTTCTATATACTATCAATGAACAATCCAGAAAGGAAATTAAGAAAACAATGCCATTAACAATAGCATCGACTTCCGGCAAGATGGCGACAGGGCAACCTGGTCTGTGAAATCCTCTGCAAAGGAAAACTGCAGTGGGTCTCTGGCTCTTGCCCCAGGGGCTGTGGACCCCAACATCGCAGGCTGCTCTTCATATGGAGCTCGGCCGTTGCCACTGCTGGGGCATCACAGTGGACAGGACAAACACTGCAGTGCAGATTCGGCCGCCACAGCCGCTGCAGCCACAGCCGCCACCGGTAGCACATCACACCACCTAGGCCAGAGGCGATCCACGACTTCAGTCCTTGAAGCCCCTTCAGGGAAGATCTGCTGGGATCACTGCCACCTCTCCTGTGACTGAGATGTCCTGCCCGCCATGAGTCCCCTGCCTGTGCCCTAAGGCAGGCACCCATCTCCAGTCTCGCCGGTTCCTGTCTGGGCCCACCCCCTCTGGGGCGAGCAGCTTAGATAGCACCACTTGCTGGTGATTCAAGGTAACAACACTGAAACGGGAGAAACAAGCTTGAAAAGGACATAGGCCAGAGTGATGAACGGAGGGTGATCTGAACTGTCCTTCACCGTAGACCAGGGGCAACTGACCCCAACTGCAAACTAATTTACCTGCTTGAAAAGAAAGCTAGAAATCAGAACTGAAAGGACATTGGACTTAAACAAAAAGTGTCAGAGTGTGCTTCATTGATTCTGATAGTTTAATGACTTAATTCTATTCCTACTGTTTGTTCTTTTTTTTCCCCTCTTCCTTTTCTTCTCTTTTCTTCTCACTGTAAACCATATCTTTGTATAGAGGAACAGCACACTAATAAGGTGGTTGGTTAACTTGAATATTACCATCACTATATGTTTTATTTTTTTTTGTATGGGAGTTAGTTCGCCAGTAGCTGTGGTCTATTGTTTTTATCTGTTTCAGTATACGTCTCTCTCTCCATTTGCTGGTACACATTTGATTCCCCCCTTACTTCTCTATCTCCCCACCCCCTCTTCAATCCACTGTCTGCTCCATTCTCTTCCCCCTGCTAACCACATTTTATTTCAGGGAGTAAACCTACAGCCCCACTGCACGGACAGATTCCAAGGCAG
>NW_007056363.1:4910-6563 GCF_000164805.1 Carlito syrichta | reverse complement strand
AATATAGGCCTCACACAGACCCCTGGGAAATCAGACACTGAGAAAACAGATTCTGGAACACAAACAATGAAGAGCTCCCAGAATGACTGGTCACATGAAACAAACAGACATCAAGACATTAATGGAGAGAATTAAAAAACTGAGGAGAGACAAGAGGAAAATAAGGAGTTGATGACAGAAATAACATCAGTAAAGAATACTGTGATGCAAATGAATAACAGACTAATAAGCATGGAAAGCAGAATCAACCAAGCAGAAGAAAGAATCTCAGAGGTCGAAGACCAAAACACAGAACTAACCCAAACTGTCAAAAGCATAGAAAAGAAACTCAAAAATACAGAACAAAACCTGCAAGAGATGAATGATCACTTCAGGAGACCAAACCTAAGAGTAATTGGGCTTCCTTACCAGAAAGAGAAACAGAAGCCACACTGGAACAAACAATTCATGAAATCATTCAAGAAAACTTCCCTCATCTCATCAAGGATGAAAAAATTCAAGCACAAGAGATTCAGAGAACCCCTGCAAGACAACAATTGAGAAGTCCGACTCCCAGACACATAATAATTCACCTAAACAATGTATCTATAAAAGAAAAAATCCTAAAGGCAGTAAGAGAAAAAGGCCAGACTACCTACCAGGGAAGACCAATTACACTAACAGCAGATTTATCCACAGAAACCCTTCAGGCTAGCAGAGCCTGGAGCCCTATCTTCAAAGTTCTAAAAGATAAACAACTTCTACCAGGAATAACCTACCCAGCCAAACTAAGCTTCATTAGTGAGGGAGAATTGAACTCTTTTCCAGATATCCAATCCCTAAGAACCTATGTTGCCACCAGGCCACCTCTACAAGAAACACTTAAGAAAGTACTGAACACAGAAGAAAAAGAAAGAAGAACAACAGCATTCTTCACAAGAATACAGGCAAAATATTAAAAACAGGCATGAACCAACTCCAGAACCCAAAGAAAGACAACAAACAAACAGGAACAACTCTGTAAGAACCTTATGACAGGGATCAACACTTGCATTTCAATTATTAGCCTAAATGTGAATGGACTAAATGCACCACTGAAAAGACATAGAATGGCAAAATGGATAAAATATCATCAGGCAACAATCTATTGCCTTCAAGAGACTCACCTCACTAGAAAGGACACCCACAGACTCAAAGTAAGAGGATGGGAAACAAACTTTCAGGTGAACGGAATACAAAAGAAAGGAGGAGTAGCGATCTTAATTTCAGACAAAATACACTTCAAGCTATTAAAAATCAAAAAAGATACAGAAGGCCACTACATAATGATAAAAGGCTCAAACATCAACAAGAAATATCTATCCTAAACATATATACACCCAACATAGGTGCACCAACTTTCATAAAGCAACTTCTAGGAAAACTAAAGAAAGATATTGACTCTTACACCATCATAACTGGGGACTTTAATACCCCACTCACAACCCTAGACAGATCATCAGGACAAAAAATCAGCAAGGAGATCCAGAATCTCAATGTGACTTTAGACCAAATGGGCTTACTGAACACTCCATCCAAAGACCACAGAATATACATTCTACTCATCACCACATAGAACGTATTCTAAGATCAACCACGTAATTGGCCATAAATCAAGCATGAGCAAATTTAAAA
>NW_007056363.1:2799-4334 GCF_000164805.1 Carlito syrichta | reverse complement strand
AGGAAATCGACTACGTAATAAGAAAACTACCTACAAAAAAAGCCCTGGTCCAGATGGCTTTCCAGCTACAAGACATTTAAGGAGGAGCTGATACCAATCCTACTGAAGGTATCCCAGGCGATTGAAAAACATGGAACTCTCCCCAAATCATTTTATGAAGCCAACATCACATTTATACCCAAGCCAGGGAAAGATCCAAAAAAGAAAGAGAATTACAGTCCAATATCTTTGATGAACATAGATGCTAAAATTCTCAACAAGATCCTAGCAAACCGAATTCAGCAATACATCTCAAAAATCATCCACCATGACCAAGTAGGCTTCATTCCGGGGATGCAAGCCTGGTTCAACATTCGTAAAGCAACAAATGTAATTAAATACATAAACAGATGTCAAAACAAAAACCACATGATCATATCATTAGATGCAGAAAAAGCTTTTGATAAAATCCAGCACCCCTTCTTGATAAAAACCCTTGAACATCTAGGCATACGGGGAGCATACCTCAAAATAGTAAAAGCCATCTAGGAGAAACCCACAGCCAGCATACTCCTAAATGGACAAAAAATGGAACCAATTCCCCTGAAAACTGTAACTAGACAATGATGCCCCCTCTCACCCCTCCTGTTCAACATAGTACTGGAAGTCCTGGCTAGAGCAATCAGAGAAGAGGAGGCAATCAGAGGTATCCAAATAGAAAAACAGGAAGTCAAGTTATCTCTCTTTGCAGATGATATAATTGTGTACCTTGAAAACCCAAGAGAATCTGTCAAAAGCCTCCTTACAGTGATAACGGACTTTGGCAAAGTCTCAGGATACAAAATAAATGCAAAAAAGACAATTGGATTTCTCTACACCAATAATAAACAAACAGAAACCCAAATAAAAAACAATTCCATTCACAATAGCCGCAAAAAAATGAAATACATTGGCATCTTCCTAACCAGAGATGTAAAAGAACTTTACAATGAAAATTACAAAACTCTGCACAAAGAAATCAAAGACGACACAAACAAGTGGAAAAATATCCCATGCACATGGATTGGAAGAGTCAACATTGTGAAGATATCTATCTTACCTAAGGCAATCTACAAATTCAATGCAATACCCATTAAATTACCAACAACATTCTTCTCAGACCTAGAAAAAACAACACAGGAATTCATATGGAAGCACAAGCGTCTAAGATTAGCCAGAACAATCCTCAGCAAGAAAAAACAAAGCAAGGGGTATCACATTACGAGATGTCAAACTTTACTATAAAGCTACAATCATCAAAACAGCTTGGTATTGGTATAGAAACAGGCATATAGATCAATAGAATAGAATTGAAATCCCAGAAGCAAAACCTCAATTTCTCAACCAACTCATCTTTCACAAAGCCCCCACCACCTACCACTGGGGAGAGGAAACCTATTCAGTAAATGGTGCTAGGAAAACTGGCTGACCACATGCAGAAGATTAAAACAGGACACCTATCTATCCCCATGCACAAAGGTTAACTCCAAATGGATCAGAGACCTAAATGTAAAACC
>NW_007056363.1:0-1870 GCF_000164805.1 Carlito syrichta | reverse complement strand
CAGCAACCTGAATGGAACTAGAGTCTATAATACTGAGTGACATCTCACAGAAACAAAGATCCGAGTATCACATGTTCTCACTCATATAATGGACTTTGCACATACAATGTAATACTATAAGAAGATGACTGATGGTACTGGGAAACTATGGTGGGGGGAGGAGGATGGGATTAACAGTAGCAAATATCTGTCTAGGGATGGGGAAACACCTCTTATCAACAGGGTGCCTGAATAAAACGTAATTGTACACTTAACCCTTAACTGTACCCCACAAAACCATAATAAAAAATATTAATTAATAAAAAAAATTAATGAAACAAAAAGCTGGTTCTTCAAAAGGATAAACAAGATCGATGGTCCACTAGCTAGACTGACCAAGAAAAAATGAGAAAAAAATCAAATAAGCACAATCAGAAACACAAAAGATGAAGTCACATCTGACCCTGAAGAAATACAAAAGATCATTAGAGACTACTATGTACACTTGTATGGAAACAAACTTGAAAACCTTAAGGAAATGGAGGACTTTCTGACATCACACAACCTACCTAGATTGGAACAAGAAGAAATTGAGACCCTAAATAGTCCAATAACAATCATGGAAATCGACTACGTAATAAGAAAACTTCCTACAAAAAAAAGCCCTGGTCCAGATGGCTTTCCAGCAGAATTCTACAAGACATTTAGGGAGGGGCTGATAACAATCCTACTGAAGGTATTCCAGGCTATTGAAAAAGATGGAACTCTCCCCAAATCATTTTACGAAGCCAAAACCACATTGATGCCCAAGCCAGGTAAAGATCCAGCAAAAAGAGAGAACTACAGGCCAATATCTTTGATGAACATAGATGCTAAAATTCTCAACAAGATCCTAGCAAACCGAATTCAGCAATACATCTCAAAAATTATTCATCATGACCAAGTAGGCTTCATTCCTGGGATACAAGGCTGGTTCAACATTCGTAAAACCATAAACATAAATAAATACAATAACAGATGTCAAAACACAAACCACATGATTATATCATTAGATGCAGAAAAAGCTTTTGATAAAATCCAGGACTCTTCTTGATAAAAACCCTTAAACATCTAGGCATATGGGAAACATACCTCAAAATAGTAAAAACCATCTACAAGAAACCCACAGCCAGCATACTCCTAAATGGACAAAAATTGGAACCATTTCACCTGAAAACTGGAACAAGACAAGGATGCCCACTCTCACCCCTCCTGTTCAACATAGTATTGGAAGTCCTGGCTTGAGCAATCAGAGCAATAAGGAGGCAATCGGGGGTATCCAAATAGGAAAAGAGGAAGTCAAGTTATCTCTCTTTACAGATGATATGATTGTGTACCTTGAAAACCCAAGAGAATCTGTCAAAAACCTCCTTACACTGATAAAGGCCTTTGGCAAAGTCTCAAGATACACAATAAATGCACAAAAGACAATCGCATTTCTCTACACCAATAATAAACAAACAGAAACCCAAATAAAAAACACAATTCCATTCACAATAAACACAAAAAAATGAAATACCTTGGCATTTCACAGAGCTGTGAAAGACCTTTACAATGAAAATTACAAAACACTGCTCAAAGAAATCAAAGATGACACAAATAAGTGGAAAAATATCCCATGCTCATGGATTGGAATAATCAACATTGTGAAGTTGTCCATCTTACCTAAGGCAATCTACAAATTCAATGCAATACCCATCAAACTACCAGCAATATTCTTCTCAGACCTAGAAAAAACAACACAGGAATTCATATGGAAACACAAATGTTCAAGAATAGCCAGAACAATCCTCAGCAAAAAAAAAAAAACAAAGCAGGTGATATCACATTACCAGACTTCAAACTTTACTAT
>NW_007056362.1:0-328 GCF_000164805.1 Carlito syrichta | reverse complement strand
CTTGTGTCCCTGGGATGAAGCCTACTTGATTCTGATGAATGATTTTTGAGATGTGTTGTTGAATCCGGTTTGCTAGGATCTTGTTGAGAATTTTACTATGTTCATCAAAGATATTGGCCTGTAGTTCTCTTTCTTTGTTGGGTCTTTACCTGACATGGTATCAATGTGATGTTAGCTTCATAAAATGATTTGGGGAGAGTTTCATCTTTCTCAGTCACCTGGAATACATTTAGTAGGATTGGTATCAGCTCCTCCTTGAATGTCTTATAGTAATCTGCTGGAAAGTCATCTGGTCCAGGTTTTTTTTTTTTTTTTTTGGTGGGTAGTT
>NW_007056361.1:0-765 GCF_000164805.1 Carlito syrichta | reverse complement strand
CTGAGATTCTTTCTTCTGCTTGGCTGATTCTGTTTTCCATGCTTATTAGTCTGTTGTTCAATTCTATCACAGTATTCTTTACTGCTGTCATTTCTGACATCAGCTCCTTCCTATTTTCCTCTTGTTTCTCTGGAATTTTTTAAATTCTCTCCATTAATGTCTTGATGTCTGAGTTTGTTGCATATAACCAGTCATTCTGGGGGTTCTTCATTGTTTGTGTTCCAGAATCTGTTTTTTCAGTGTCTGATTTCCCAGGGGTCTGTGTAAGACCTATATTCTTCTTTTGTTTCTTCTTCATTTGTGTGGTTTTTCCTCCTCCCTACTTTTTCCTTCCCTCCACGTCACCGTCTTCTTTAATTCTGTTATTCAGGAGTAAAGGGATTGTTTTTACTTCTGTTTGTTCAATCTCCTATTCTTTATGTGTATCCTCTTACTTTGTTTAATTCTGGAGTTGCACTGTAGGTGGTCCTTTTCGCAGTTTTGAGATTTACTTAAGGGGAGAGCTGTGATTCCAAATCTGTCTGCAGGTTCTGGTATTCACTGACAGGTGTGTGGGTAATGTCGAACCCACTTCCCACTGCCCTGGAATCTGTCCGTGCAGTAGGGCTGTAGGTTTACTCCCTGAAATAAAATGTGGTTAGCAGAGGGGAGAGAATGGAGCAAATAGTGGGGTAGAGGGGAGTGGAGAGATAGAGGAGTAAGGAGGGGGAAACAAACGAGTGTGCCTACAAATAGAGAGAGAGGCCTATACTGAAACAGATAAAA
>NW_007056360.1:0-1089 GCF_000164805.1 Carlito syrichta | reverse complement strand
CACTACTGTCAGTCATTTTCTTATAGTATTACATTGGATGTTCAAGGTCCATTATATGAGTGCAAACATGTGATACTTGGATCTTTGTTTCTGTGAGAGGTCACTCAGTATTATAGACTCTAGTTCTATGCAGGTTGCTGTGAAATTCATGATTTTGTTCCTTTTTATGGCTGCATAGTATTCCATCGTGTATATGTACCATATTTTTTAATCCAGTCCTCTTTTGATGGGCAGCATGGTTGCGTCCAGGTTCTTGCTATTGTGAACAATGCTGCAATAAACATATGTGTGCAGGTATCTTTTTTATAGAGTGATTTCATTTCTTCAGGATATATTCCCAGTAGAGGGATTGCAGGGTCATATGGGAGGTTGATATTTAGAGCCGTTAGGAATCACCTCACGGCTTTTCACAGAGGATGCACTAGTTTACACTCCCACCAAAAGTGTAGCTGTGTTCCTTTTCGCCACACCCTCTCCAGCAACTGTTTTTTTTTTGAGTTGTTGATAATTGCCATTCTGACTGGAGTTAGGTGGTATCTCAGTGTGGTTTTGATTTGCATCTCCCTGATGATTAGTGAGGTTGAACATTTCTTCATGTGTCTGTTGGCTGCTCAGATGTCTTCCTTTGTGAAGTGTCTGTTCATATCTTTTGCCCACTTTATAATGGGGTTGTTTGTTTTTTTTTACTTTTCAGAACGTTTGAGTTCCTTGTAGATCCAAGATATTAAGCCTTTGTCAGACCTGGTGTTGGCAAATACTTTTTTCCAGTTTGTAGGCTGTGTCCCTGCTCTATTGATGGTTTCTTTGGCTTTGCAGAAGTTTGTCAGTATTAAGTATTAAGGTCCCACTTGTCTATCTTCTGTCTTATGAACTATGGATTTCGGGTTTTGCTCAGGAATTGGATGCCATTTCCAATTTCGATGAGCGTATGTCCTTCATTTTCTAAGGTTTTTATTGTTTGAGGTTTTACATTTAGATCTCTGATCCATTTGGAGTTAACCTTTGTGCACGGGGATAGACAGGGGTCCTGTTTCAATCTTCTGCATGTGGTCAGCCAGTTTTCACAGCACCATTTACTGAATAGGTTCT
>NW_007056359.1:0-372 GCF_000164805.1 Carlito syrichta | reverse complement strand
TATACATGGCCTCAGGTCCAATGTGCAGAGAGCGGTGGACTTCTGTCAAAATATGGGAGGCCTGATTTTGTGGTAGCGCAACACGATCCCCCAGCATGATCCAGTCTTGCTGTGTGACATGGCCCCCCTTATTTAAAAGGGACTGCCACTCCTCGGGGAGGTATTGGGGTTACAAGGAGGGAGAGAGGAAGAGGAGGGGGGATGGAGGTGCGACCTGGGTTAGTCCCCTAGCCAACAGTCTGCCCAGGCGATGCCCTTGGCCACTGGATCCTGTGAGGCTTGATGGCCTCGACAGTGGACAATGGCAACTTTCCGTGGGCTCTGCAGGGCCTGGAGTAGTTTAGAAATTAGTTTGGCATTGGTAATGGGTGT
>NW_007056358.1:0-425 GCF_000164805.1 Carlito syrichta | reverse complement strand
ACTTGATTTCCTCTTTTCCTATTTGGATACCCCTGATTGCCTTCTCTTCTCTGATTGCTTGAGCCAGTACTTCTAATACTGTATTGAACAGCAGGGATGAGAGTGGGCATCCTTGTCTTATTCCAGTTTTCAGGGGAAATGGTTCCAATTTTTGTCTGTTTAGGCATACGCTGGCTGTGGGTTTCTCGTAGATGGCTTTTACTTCTTTGAGGTATGTTCCCCGTATGCCTAGATATTCGAGAGTTTTTATCAAGAAGAGGTGCTGGATATTTTCAAAAGCTTTTTCTGCATCTAATGATATAATCATGTGGTTTTTGTTTGGACATCTGTTGATGTATTTAATTACATTTATGGCTTTATGAATGTGAACCAGCCTTGCATCCCGGGAATGAAGCCTACTTGGTCATGATGGATGATTTTTGAGA
>NW_007056357.1:0-722 GCF_000164805.1 Carlito syrichta | reverse complement strand
TATTTTTTTTTTTTTTGTGGAGGGGCTATTGTGAATGGGATTGTGCTTTTAACTTGGTCCTCTGCCTGCTTGTTGTTGGGTGTATAGGAATTCAATTGTCTTTTGCACGATTATTTTGTACCCTGAAACTTTGTCAAAGTTCTTTATCAGTGCAAGTAAGTTTTCGACAGATTCTCTTGGATTTTCAAGGTATCAGATCATATCATCAGTAAGGAGGGATAATCATGGTGGAAGATTTTTGAGATGTGTTTTTGGATCCAGTTTGCTAGAATCTTGTTGAGGATTTTTGCATCTATGTTCATAAAGGATATTAGCCTGTAGTTCTCTTTTTTCATTGGATCTTTGCCTGCTTTGGGTTTCAGTGTGATGTTAGCTTCCTAAAATGATTTGGGGAGAATTACATCCTTCTCAATTGCCTGGAATACTTTCAATAAGAATGGTATCAGCCCTCTTTGTACATTTTGTAGAATTCTGCTGGAAAGACATCTGGTCCAGGGCTTTTTTTTTTTTGTAGGTAGTTTTCCTATGGCAGAGTCAATTTCCTGGGTTCTTATTGGTCTACTTAGTGTCTCAGTGTTCCATTTGTTTCCAGGAATCTTTTAATTTATGCTTTGATTTCAGTGTTTACCCAGTAGTTGTTCAGCATCATGCTATTTAATGTCCATGTCTTTTGTGGGCTTTGGGGAAATGTTGTTTGTGAGGACTTTCAACACTATGTTGAA
>NW_007056356.1:0-301 GCF_000164805.1 Carlito syrichta | reverse complement strand
ATTTTTTGATTTTATTGTAGAGATGAGGTCTCGCCTGCCCAGGCGGGTCTCGAACCCGCAGGCTCAGGCGATACACTCACCTCAGCCTCCCAAAGGCGCGGGATTACAGACTGAGCCACCGAGCCCGGCTTCAATTAGTTTTTATTGAATAATCTCTGATCAAATAAATCGATTCTTAAGAACATTGCTTGGCTTTTTCTTTTGAGATACAGTGGCCCCATTTTATGGTTTATATGTTACTGTTCTTTATTTCCTCTTAACAACACTCTTAACTAACATAACTTACTGCCACCAAGCAGTG
>NW_007056355.1:0-458 GCF_000164805.1 Carlito syrichta | reverse complement strand
CGATCATGTCTGAATACTTGGGATGGTCTGTGGACTTCTTGGAGGCCCTGGCCCGCTTGGGCTTGGCCGCAGGGGCGGACGTGGAGTTCTCGGTCATGGTGGCCTGCCCGGTCCGGCTGTGGAAGGCGCCTTGCAAAGGGCCAGCCCTCGTCGGAGGCTGAGCAAGCTTGCCTCGGGGTCTGCTCGTGGGCCGCTGACTCCGGACCGGTCCGGAGTCCGGCTCGGGGGCTGCGGGCGAGGAGTCGCCGCCTTTCACCCCGGCGCGGGTCGCGGGAGGGCTCGCCGGGCCGGTTCTGCGTGGCCCAACCCCGCCGGCCTATCGCTGGGTCTCGGCGCCGGCTCGGGCTCTGCCTCTGCCTCTGCCTCTGCCTCCGCCTCCTCTGCCTCCCTTTTCCCAGCTCCGCGTCTGGCGCTCGGGCGGCGCATCCGGGTATTTAGCGGCGGCGGGCGGACCGCGG
>NW_007056354.1:0-325 GCF_000164805.1 Carlito syrichta | reverse complement strand
AATCAACTAGCTAGTTAAGTCAGCTAGCAAATCAGCTAGTTATTGAGCTAACTAGGTGGCAAGCAATTCAGCTAATCGGTCAGATAACTAGGGCTCACTCGATTCCCTCCAGGTCAGCTAATTAGTCGGCTCACTCGCCTGCAAACTGGTCAGGAAACTAGTCAGCTCGCTTGCCAGCCAACAGGTCAACTAAATTGTTGACTTGCTCACAAGCCAACAGGTCAGTTAACTAGTTGGCTTGCTCACTAGCTGACTAGTTAAGTCAGCTCACCGGTCGGCTCACTGACTAGTTAACTCTTTTGACCATTCGGCTCACTTGCTATCC
>NW_007056353.1:0-403 GCF_000164805.1 Carlito syrichta | reverse complement strand
GTGATGTTAGTTTCATAAAATGATTTGGGGAGAATTCCATCTTTCTCAATTGCCTGGAATCCTTTCAATAAGACTGGTATCAGCTCCTCCTTGTACGTTTTGTAGAATTCTGCTGGAAAGTCATCCAGCCCAGGGCCTTTTTTTTTTTGTAGGTAGTTTTTGTATGACAGAGTCTATTTCCTGGGTTGGTATTGGTCTATTTAGTGTCTCAATGTCTTCTTGTTTCAACCTGGGAAGGTTGTGTGATGTCAGAAATCCCTCCATTTCATTTAGAGTATCAAGTTTGTTTCTATATCTCTGATAAACTTGTGTATTTCTTCGGGGTCAGTTGTGATTTGATCTTTTGCATTTCTGATTGTGTTTATTTGGGCTTTTTCTCTCTTTTTCTTGGTCATTCTGGTTA
>NW_007056352.1:0-355 GCF_000164805.1 Carlito syrichta | reverse complement strand
TCAGGCAATCCACTCACTTCAGCCTCCCAAAGGCACGGGATTACAGACTGAGCCACCGAGTCTGGCTTGTTGTTTGTTTTATTCATCATGGCCATTCTTACAGGGGTTAGGTGGTATTTCAGTGTGGTTTTGATTTGCATTTCTCTGATGAGGCTGAGCACTTTTTCATGTGTCTGTTGGCTGCCTGTTTATCTTCTTTTGAGAAGTGTCTGTTCATGTCTTTTGTCCACTTTTTAAAGGGGCTGTTTTTTTTTTCCTTTTGACGCGTTTGAGTTCCTTGTAGATCCTAGTTGTCAGGCCTTTGTCAGATATACAGTTGGCAAATATTTTTTCCCATTCTGTGGGCTCTCTCCCT
>NW_007056351.1:0-445 GCF_000164805.1 Carlito syrichta | reverse complement strand
TTTTCCCATCTTAGGCTTCTATGACCTTCAGAGCCTTGTAATCGCCTCCCTTGTCCAGATGTCTTTGTTACTTTTCTCTTATCCTGCAGTGCTTGTTTCCAACGAGAACTCAAAAGAAGCCTTTAGCAATGTTTCCCAGACCCCCAAGGTTGCTTTCTGTCTTTAGCTAATCTATCATAAAAGTGTCTGATTACTATATTATGAGTTCAGTGAAAACCCACTCTATAAATGTTAACTATTGAATTAAGTAAAAACCTTAACAATTAATCTTTATCCTAAGTCAGTGAAAACAGTATTATAAATCACCTACATAACTCTGAGCTAAGTGTTAGAACTTATAATGCATTCCTAATGGACTTAATATAAACTTGTAGCCGGGCTCGGTGGCTCAGTCTGTAATCCCGCGCCTTTGGGAGGCTGAGGTGAGTGGATTGCCTGAGCCCGC
>NW_007056350.1:0-318 GCF_000164805.1 Carlito syrichta | reverse complement strand
TTCCATTCCATTTCATTCCATCCCATTCCTCTCCTTTCCACTCTTACATTCAGTTTCAATCCTCTCCATTCTCTTCCATTTAAATCAATACCAATTCTTTCTATTCCTCCCCATTCCATTTTATTCCATTCTATTCCTTTGCTCTTCACTCCGTTCATTCCATTCCTCTCTATTCCTTTTCCTTCCATTCCATTTCATTTCTCACAATTCTATTCCATTTCTTCACTCTATTCCATTCCATTCATCCATTCCTTTCCATTTAATTCCGTTTCATTCCTCTCCAGTTTATTCCTCTCCATTCCATTCCATTCCTCTCAA
>NW_007056349.1:0-329 GCF_000164805.1 Carlito syrichta | reverse complement strand
GTGTCTTTTTTCACTTCATTCCAGCCTTGTGTCTCTTTCTCACCTGATAGTTGGTATGTATGTCTATTTTCCCTCTCGCTCTTCTCTCTTTGTAACTTCCTATTGACCAACCCCTCTCCAGTATTTTCTTCTTTTATACCCCCTTTTTAATCTAGGGACCAAGACTACATATTGCTGAACAAACAGATGGTAAGGCAGAGTGAAATAGGTTCCAGTGTGCTCATACACCTGTTCATGGATACTAGAATCAGCATATACATTCTGAACCACAGCTTCCCTCTCAATTAAACCTCAAAACTGCAAAAAGTACAGATTGCAGCCTATACTCC
>NW_007056348.1:0-882 GCF_000164805.1 Carlito syrichta | reverse complement strand
AGAAGCGTCCTAAATATTTGGGAACACCTAATCCCAAGTTACGAATATCTATCTAAAATTGCAGTAGTAGATTCAGGATTAGGAAGTAAACCTGAACTCAGAAATTACACGAAAAAAGGCAACATGATTCCTTCGGTTGTGGAATCTGGACTTACAGTCTCCTGCAAAAAAAGCCGAGCAAATGGACAGATTCTCTGTTACAACTAAGAAGAAGAGCAGCAGGATCCTGGGAATTGGTAATGACAGATTCGTGGTATGTATACAGGAATTAGTTCTGAAAAGTGTGGGGACTAGGATTCCTAATTACTGATTAGCATTTAAAAATTCCTGTAGGCTTCTAAGTATGAGAACTACCTTAAGCGAGGGAAAAATTAACAACTGCCCAGAAGTTTGATGGTCACATGCAAACTGATTTTCCTTGTTCCACATTGGCAACATGAGTACAAACTTTCTGGGGACATAGTATCCGAGATTCCTGTTTCGTTCTCAGAAGAACGACCAGATATTTCCCCGTTTCCTAGAAGTCCAGACACGTGGCTCCCAATGGACAGACTCCAGAATGCTCCTATGGACTTGTGAACCAAGATCCTGGTGCCCTCCCAAAAATACCTTCTAAACATGGTGTAACATCTAAGCCCAAGGTCCTAATTCCGAATAGTTGAACTACCAGAAATTTCTGGAGTACGAGGTAACCCTGAACTTAGGGCTTACATTCAAAACACCCGAGATGATTACTTGTGTCTTGGAATTTGGCGTTAGAGGATCCAGAATCTAAATGGGCTTGTAGTTCTATATTTTCGTTTAAACTATCGAGAGAACCAGAATGATGTGGGACTTCTGGAATGAGTGATTCCTAATATGCACATAGGATACAGCTCTGAA
>NW_007056347.1:0-304 GCF_000164805.1 Carlito syrichta | reverse complement strand
CTTGATCAACCAATGCACTACCATAAGAAAATGACTGACCGTGGTGGGAAACTATGGGGGAGGAAGGAGGATGGGATTGATGGTAGTAAACATCTGTCTGGGGATGGGGAGGCACCTGGTATCAACAAGGGGGCCTGAATGAAGCATATTTGTATACCTAACCCTTAACTGCACCCTACAATATCATAATAAAAAATATTTATTAAAAAAAAGAAAGCCCTACTCTGAAAGGACACACTGACCCTGGGGCTAATTGTTGATGTGTGAGTTCCATGTTGACATCCTTGTAGGTTCAACCCCAGGG
>NW_007056346.1:0-889 GCF_000164805.1 Carlito syrichta | reverse complement strand
TTAACTGTCAAAACTATAGGACATCAATGATATTGAAGTTATGAATATACTGATTATGAAGACCTAAATTTTGACTCCTATATAGTCCCTACAACAGACCTCAAACCAGGAAAACTTCGATTACTAGAAGTCGACAATCGCGTAGTTCTACCCATAGAAGTGCCAATTCGAATATTAATCTCATCAGAAGATGTCCTTCATTCATGAGCTGTGCCCTCCTTAGGCTTAAAAACTGATGCCATTCCCGGACGCCTTAACCAAACTACACTCACATCAACCCGGCCAGGCCTCTATTATGGTCAGTGCTCAGAAATTTGTGGGTCAAACCACAGCTTCATACCCATTGTCTGATAGGCTGGGAAGGGTCTAACAGGGCTGGATCATGGGTGGATGGGTGGGTTGGATGGGATGGATGGATGAACGGTTGGATGCCTATGTAGATGGGTGTGGAGATGCGTGGATGGCTTTACGACTAGATCAGAAACGTACGGGGTCCTGGGTTTACAAATAAATGGAAGGATTTGTAGACGGCTGGTCACTGGATTCGTGGATGGAGGGATGAAGTGTGGGTTGTGAATAGATGGATGGATGGCTGGCTGGCTGGCTGGCTGGCTGGCTGGATTACTGAATCAACAGGAAACCTGATTTACGGGCGGGTGGGTGGGGGGATGGAATTGTGGGTTCATGACAGATCGATGAATGGAAGGGTAGAGTTGTGGGATCATAATATACAGAATGGATAGATGGACAAGAGTCACGGGGTCATGACAGGTGGATGGATGGATGGGTGGAGTCATGAGTTCACGAAAGACAGATGAACGGAGGGACGGGTGGGTTCTGTATAGGCTGTAGAAGACCCGATTCATAGAAGGATGTTAGCAAGGACGGA